>NW_009185738.1:0-63746 GCF_000690835.1 Fulmarus glacialis | reverse complement strand
GGGAAAGAGAAAAATTATCAAAAACTTTGCAATGAAAATATTATCAGGAAAACAAAACAAAGTGCAAACGTTATCACGGCTTAGAAACACAACAATGAAAGACGTGTGTGCATACAGATATCCTGGTTGGACAAAAACTTTCAGTATTTCTCAATATTTCATAATGAAGGATGATATGCCATCCTTACAATAAGCCTTACCTAAGCTATTCAAGAGACAAAAGGAGAGTATTCACTTCTTGAGCCAACTCACAGTAGCATCAAGACAACTCATATTCATTCATTTGTATATGTTCAAATAGAGATGCTCCCTCAGCAGAAAAGAGCAGTTCCAAAGAAATCTGGTCTTGAAATTTAATGTTCTGCTAGTTTTCAGGGAAATGCCTCAGAGAAGTACACAAAAAGGTGGACTGTTTTGGCAACAGTGTATATAACACTAATTTTCTTTGAGATGAAGCAAGTAGGGGTTGCTTGCTAGGAACTAAATTATTTCTGGTTTAATGATGGATTTGGGGAAGGAAAAAAAAATCCTGTTTTATGAATAATGTGTTTGCATTAATGACTTTAATTCATCTGGCTGAACTTTGTGGCAGGTACCAATTTAAATTTTGCTGGAATATGTAATGATAAAAATAGTTCTAAGCATTTCAGGTGGAATTGGATAGTGAGTTTACTCATATTAAAGGTTCAACATTATTCAGAAACTTAGGTCCTGCTGACTTTCAATGAGACTTTGATTTTTAAGTCCCTTAAGTTCATCTGTAGAAACACGCCTTTCTTTTTGTGTGTTTATAAAATGGAGAGCATGGACCAAATCCTCAAAATAAAAAAATCATTCTGTTATCTTCAATGGATCAGAACAAAATTTTTTTATTCCTTTTTCAAGCAGCTCTGAATGACTTCAATGGCTGTTTTGCCAGACTGAGGACTGCAGGATAAGTCCAGAAGTGATCTAAAAACAGCAGGTCATACCTCCTGATTGCTTTCTCTCCTTCTTCACAAACACATTCATAAGTATATGCATCTTACAGCATCTGCTCTTTTTCTTCTGGTACTTGGATATTTAGATGGCAAACTGAAGTGAATGCTTAAAACACCTCAGTATTTGATCAAACCATGTAACAACTGAAGTCTGTCTTAGTTTTGCCTGAGCTTATTTAACACTCCTGAGCTAAAAGCTCTTTTATTTCAAGATCATATGAGTAAGCTGGCATTTGGGCAGTTGAATAAAACTTGAAAAGGATGATATTAAAAGTCACTACAAGAGCCCTACTAAGATACTCAGAGAGTCAATAAACTGCTCCTTGGCGGATCCCTAGCAAGTGATTCTTTGTCAACAGAAGACAGGGTACAGGTAAGCAAAGTCTGGAAGCAAAACAGAGGGAAAAAGTCTGCTGTAAAATAGTTAGACTTTTTTCCTTTACAAATGAAACCGATGATAAAGTAACTCTTCAGGAACTGGTTATAAATCCTCTTCATACATATTTAACAGTATACAGTGAATAGGATTAGTAATATCTTTTGTCTAATTTGTCAATCCAGTTCTTAGTTCCCCACAGTGCTTCAGTCAAATACAAAGAGAGTCTCAGTTACTTTTCCATAGATTAAGTAGCTCTTGAATTGATATTTGCTGTATGGTTTGGGACTTTGACTGGTAAACACTGTGACTGATGCTGAAGGCCAAAAAAAGGCAGCAATAAGGAATTAAAGCAATAGACTTTTGGTTGACTTGAAGGGCAAATCCTCTCTTACCGTTTTGCTGTTAAAGCAGAGTTGTTCTCTTAAAAGAAAAGATACCTGAAGGTACTAGTATAACAATTGGTGATTGTTTTAATTTCTTCTTTCTTTTCACTGGCCTAATTTATTTTGATGTGTAAAGCTGAATTTTGTGGCATTTCAAAACAGGAAAATACAAAGGCCTATGGTCAGCCTAGCTGTGCCCACTCATGCTGCTTCTGAGCCTCCTTTAAAAGTCAATCCAGGGGCATGAACTGTGGAATTAACTGACAGTATGTTTTATCAGAAGCCTCTTCTCCCATGCAGCTGGAGAAGATTGACACAATGATGGTGCTGCACTCTAGCCTGCCCAGTTCATTTTGGAGCAGGAATTTCAAGTATATTCTTCAGAACCAGCAGATAACTTTTTTTTTCAGCTGCAGTGACACAAACATATAGACAGGTATATTAACTAGTACATAGTCCATCACCAGTCTGGGTGGACTGGCAGAGCTCATATGGATATTCCTGCCTGGACCTCTGCAACTGCAAGCCCTTCCTTTTTGTCATTATTCTATTGATGAGCCACTGTGTAAGCAGATACGTCTATTTGCCTTACACTGATGATAACAGAGGTGCATGAATAACCAACAGAATAATGTGAAACTTATTGGAAGAAAGAAAAAAACATATTTTTAAAAATTATTGGACTGCAACATAATACTAAAGTCATTGTTCCAGACATATCGGTAACAATTGTTTTTTCCCAATCCCGTTTTAGTTCCTTGTTTTGTCTTAGCATAAGAATATATCTGCAAAAAGAAGGAAAGATTACAAATACAAGCACTATTTTGAGACTTCATAATATTTAACTACCTAGCTGTTCAAGATAACTACCTATGTTCACTGGCCTGCCCTCCAGTGGTTCTTATTTCAGTTAACTGATTCAACCCGGGAACTGTTAAAGTTAGTTGTCACTAAATTTGACTCGCTACACTATTTTTGGGATAGCCTAATATTCACATTCACATTGGGATAGTCAAACATTCACATTCATTGTTAGCAAGTGATTATTGGACTATTTGTGGAAGCTTGTGAACATCTATGAATGTAGGAAAATACCTATTGTATGGCTACCTGTGTCCTTTTCATTGACTTGGAAAAATTTTTTTAGAGAAGGACTTTTTGCACTTCCTTCTGGTCTGAGATCCAAGACCATGGCAGCAGCTGTACGTCAAGGAAATGCTCAGTGAGAACACAGAAAAAAGTATGAACTAGATACGTAGTTCTTGTGTTAATGCTTCAGGTCATAAAACTTGGAAAGCTACAACAGAAGCAAAAAGAAAAAAAAAGGGCGAAAAAAGTACGCTCAGCTTTTTCTAACTTATTTCCTAACTTTACACATTTGGCCTCATTCAACTGCCATTAAAGGCAATAAAGACTCACAAGAAATTCAATTAAATTGATCATCAAAGATCTAGCCCTTTAGAAGCCTATTCTGTTCAGCATATTTATTCCAAAGAGTCATACTTCAAACTGTTAATATAACATGATCATGTTCGTGTTTAAAAATACCCTTACCTGTTCTTAACACAGGTGTAATATAGAGACATAGAGACAGGTGCAAATATCTCTACCTGAAGAAGAAAGACAAAGCTTGCTTTACCCATTCTGATGGAACAATGTTTGCAGTTCAGGATTATGGATATGGCTGTACTTATGTTCTGCCTTAAAACATTGCACACACATCTCAATTCCCAGTTTAGTAATGGTTTTCCCATGCAGTCTTGTACTTAGATTAAATCTCTTCAAACAGATGCAGCTCATTCTGTCTTAAGCTACTGCATGGCAGTACACTGCAGAGAGATGGGGCCTGGCAGGTTTGCGTACATACTAGTAACATATCCAAACATGCATGTAACACATACCATCCACCCAAAGCTGCGCAGGTCTGATCCTGAACTCACAAATCCAACTTAGTCAACTCTAGTGAGGTCACCAGCCTGAACGTAGTGCCAGGCTAATGCAGCGCCAGGCTAATGCAGCCAGGCTCTACCTGGAATTGAACTGGCGCATCCTCACAGCATTGCACTGTTCAGAGTGGGATTACTCGCCATGGTAGTGGGTAACGATGTGCCACGCTCCATTTCCGAGTGCAGCCATTTTCTCATCATGTGACGCCATCGTTCTTCATGTGAGGACAGTGCTGCTGCAACTTGGTAAATATATAGGGAAGAAAGCTACACGTGGGCAGTCATCTGGCAGTGTAAGCAACCCTGAACACTGAACAAAAGAAATGAGCCAAACAGCCATTTGGTATTTGAACAAAGGATTGCTTGTTATCTGGGTGGTTTTGGACAGTGAATACTAAATTGTCCCTACAATATTTTAATGAGTCAAATCTGGTGCCAAGCAACTTTAAGAGTTAATAGCCAAAACTCAGTTACCTAAACCCTTACGTACATAAGTTTTACCCATGTTTTATTTATGGAAATCCTGATTACATTGAGCAAATCCTTATTTTTATGCAAAAAAACTCAGGCACGTGGTAGCATGCATGTAAAACGATTTATGCCTGAATGTTTGACTCAAAAAAAATGGCTAAAGGATAAAGTAAGAGAAAAGATTTGGCAAAATTTTGAAGTCATATGCAGCAGGTAAACTCCCAAAGAGCAACGAAACCTCCTCACAATAGAAACCAAGGAAAAGGTAGCATTAAAACTACTTAACCTGCAGCAATATTGTCAGGGATGTCACCCACAAGTACTGATTAGGCTGTGACAAACAAGGTTGTCTTTACATTCACATTCTGCTACCGACAATGTCTATTCGCTTTAACTGTGGAGAGGCAGACATCCTTCCTCATGACAGGACTATAATACTTCTCTTAATTTAACATACCTGAAGACAAATCTTCATGCTAACACTAACCTTTGGTACCTTTAAAGCAACTACACCTTCACTGACTATAAATAAGTAGGAAAAAGGCCTATCTGCAATCATATCTATTACAAGGCAAAACGAAACAAGCACAAAGTTAAAAACCACACACTATAAATAGCAACACCATTCTCAACTCTAACTCTGGGAGCTAACAGTGGGGACAGAAAACCTTCAGGATACTTCCACAGGAGATGGAAAAATAAGCTCATTGCCCAGCAGGTACTTAATGGTGACTTGACTCTGTAGCTGCTTTCCTGTTCTCCAATCTCCCAATTTTATGGGGTGCAAAAACAGTCTGAAAGTCTTCATTTTGTCTTTCTAACATATTTTTTCTCCTTGACTCTTACCAGCAAAAAAATCCAATCTAGCTTCTTGATTTTGTGAAAGCACTTTAACTGAGCCTAAGAGATGTGATAGTTCCACCGAAGCATGGCAAGATTTAGCAAATGATCAATAAATATTTACATATCTACACAGTGTTTGCAACAATGTACTGCTTTTTCAGTCTGAATTTAAACCTCTTTTCCGAGCTCTAAAGATGGACCACGTAACCGAGGATCCAGGCAAACCCCTCTTTCAATCCTTTTTAGTATGACAAATCCTTTAAAGAATGAGTTCCTTCTTGAATCAGCAGGGATTCACAGATACTTCTCTCTCTTCCCAGGCTTCAATCTTTCCAACCTAACCTATGCTTTTCACCCATTTTCTGTGTTTGAAATAAATCTTCAGCAGCCCTAGTCTGGTGAAGGAAGAGGGGAAAGGAAAAGCCTAGGAAAGAGTAACTCTTAATTTCTTATCTGACTGATTTTGCAATTAGTCCAAACCAGTTGTAAGACTTCTGAAGAAACGAGCACTAATTCCCTTCGCAGGCCAGCAACAAGGCCTACTTATTCCGTTATATCATTAAGGTAGCATGCAAAAGGACAGATACGGGTGAAGCAGGGAAGTTGATTTGTAATCCACAGAAATACTCAGGAACAAGAGCTCAAACAACTGCAAAATCGACTATTACTTTCTAAGTGCCCTCTGGCATTCTCCGTGTTACTCTCTCCAGAGAGTAACAGAGTTCCTCTGTCCTTCAGAGTTCCTCTGATGATCTAGGAATACTTCTAGGCTTCTTCAATACAGCACACGCTACATCACTCTTCTTCTTACTCATGAAATATACGGAGCGCAATAAAAGTGACTTACTTAATGGATTTATAAGTGTGGGAATATAGAACAAGTGATACTTGGTTTGCACTCTAATTCCCTAAAAATATCTGATTCCATTCAGAATGTTTACAAAACATCTCCTGTGGCCAAAGTTTGGTAATTATTTAAATATCTTGGGACATATCTTCATGACTCTACACTGCAAGTGAACAAGACCCATGAGATTGCTTCGAGCAACCTAGTCAGATGTCACAGTGCACCACTACACAGTGCCAATAGCCCAGCTCCCAAAAACAAAATGGCAGCTTTAATGTAGCACTGCTCTCAGGCTGTCCATCACTGTACTACTCCAGGTGCAAAACTGTGCTCAAATGCCTATATTTCTTTAAGTTCTGGAGCTGACATGGTCTGCGGGAGCTTAGGGGTCTCTGGATAATGCCTCACTGAGTTGAGCAGTTATTCTCCGGATGACTGCAAACAAATTAGACTTGAAGTGTACAAGGGAGCAGGGAAAATGGATAGAAGACAAGACGGGAGTGAAAGTCCTCAAAGCAGAAAAATAGAGGAAAAGAGAAAAAAGGGAAATGTGAACCTAAGGAGAGGAGAGAGAAGGAAGAGAACAAAGGTGACCTCAGCAGTATCGGATATGTCAGCTTTATTTCAACAGGGAAAATTGTAGCACACAGAGCATGATTCTCCCTGTTTCTGTTTCACTGGAGGACCCACATACAAGAACTCTTCGTCTTCTGTGGTTGCCCTTCCTCTCTCTTCCCTTCTCTTCCTCCTCTTTTTTAATTGTAAGCTTTTTGGGCCAGGATCTGGATATTAAAAGTGACTTGCAGAATACTTGGAACCCCACCATGATGTATCTATGAGATCAGGACTAAAATAAACAAATGAAATATAAATAAAAAAATCCAATGCTTATCTTTGGATAAAAATGTTCTTAAACAACCATAAGTGACATTTTACTGTATCCAACAAGTGACAGGTTGACCCAACACATTTAGTTAAGTAATGTGCTTTTTTCAAATTTCAATTACTTGATAACGTAAAAGAATAAAGTTCTCTTATCACTAGGATATATTTAATGTTAGAAGTTCATACTGAGACAGTTTAAGTAGAATTTTAAAGGCCAATAAACTCTTAGCTTCCGGCATGTATCACAATTACAAAAAACTTCTGTGCTACATAATTTTGTGAAGATTTATTGAAGAAATAGCTCAGAGTGTGTAACAATCCTTAAACTGTCTCACATAATATGCATGGGGCTAGCATTGCCTCATACGGTATTTCCCTCCCCTTGCACACCAAGGAGAGAACAGCACAGAAGGGAAGCAGAGGTGGGACGTGAGGACTGGTTAACAAGTCCAGACAGTGCTTCTGCCACTCAACAACAAAAAAGGACAGTCTGATCAGGGAGCCTGGCATTCCCAAGCCCACCACCTGGTCTGAGTTGCTCATTGTCTGGAGAATAAGACATGCCCATCTTCCTGATAACCATAGTTATCAAAGTCTTCGCATGCCCAGATATTAATTTTACCCCAATATTGGTGAATTACTGGATTTGCTATCGTAACGACCCAGATAATTGTACTACTGATCTGTATTTGTTACTGTACTGTTATTTAGAGATAAACTGTTTATCCCTAAAGCTCTGGTCTGGTGTCTGTTACCATATCCCAAATTTATGAAAACTCGTCAGGGCCACCTTAAGCCTTTACAGTACAATACATATGGTGCTATATATAGGCTGTGATTTTGGTCCGTTTATTTATGGTCCTATATTCTTGCTTTGAAAGGTCAGTGTATGGTCAGTAGTGTCAGTGGTCACATTGCAGGTTTCTGTGCCCAGAGCTGGTCCCACCTCAAATGTGTAAACGCTACTGATGCATTAATTCATCTATGCATACGTGATGAGGGAGTCGTCATCATTTCCCCTTGTGAAAGAATGAATCAGTTTAACAGCACACAGATGAATCCAGTACTGTATACATGCAAAAACCCCACCCTTACACTCCTACTTTTGTCACGTATTAATACACTCTGTCTCTGTACATGAACAAATAAACTGTTGAAGTCTAAACCAGATTATGATCAGCAGCTTTGAAAGTAGAATAGAATATATTTTTTCTCTACAGTGAATAACTTGGATCCTCTTCACTGAAACTTTATATTGCTTTGGTATTTTATATGAGTTCATAACCTGAAGGTTAATTGCCATTCACCAGAAACGGGAACAGTGTTGTTCAGATAGTTCTATAACTCTCTATATAGCAATAACCTGAAGAGTCACTACATGAAAATGGTATTGCAAATGCAAATGGTGTTGTCTTTCTCTAATCTCCAGGATAATACTTAACCTGCTTTCAAAAAAATTGCAATATTTTATGGGGGAAACATGATTTATATTAATGGAAACTGGATGTAAAATTTGAAGATAATTTGAAGATGCCTATTAGTATTTTTGCATCACCTGTAAATGCATTCAGATATATTCATTATGCTTGGAGGAGTCCAGCTCTCCGTCACAAAGTTAACTTGAATTTTAAAAAAGTAACAGCAGAAATGAATTTAGGCCCTGACACTTAAGATTGTGTCTCAGAATACAGTTCTAAGTCACTGGAGCTACACCTATACTAGTAATCCCACCAGAGATGGACATGAGCTTGAGTACACACCCATACTCCTTTTCATGGTTTCAGCCCATATCAATTTACATTCTCCCACCAATGCCTAGACACAGCCAAGGAGATATGAAAGACCAGGACTGTTCCCCATGGGTAATAAAAATTAGAATACCGTGTTGTGTCCCTCACGCTCAGGGCTCAAAAATGGTCCCAGGCTGGGATTCCACCCAGGGCCCACCAACCCAGTTTTCATTGCAGAGAAGCAGCATAAAGTGTTAAGTCCAGAGGAATACACAAAACCTGAAACAAATTTAAAATGTGATATTACACTAACACGATTAAATTTTCACAAATTTTTGAGTCATGTTCTTCATCAACTTCCTAATGACCAAACAGCTTCCTAAACTGAACCTCCCTGAGGCTGCTGCCTGGTGTTACACCATCTGCCACTACTAAGAGGAGTCTGATACTGTCACGTTTGTAACTCCACTTCAAGCAGTCCTAGAGTGCTGTTAGATTGTCCCTCTTCATCAACAAACTCGGCTCCCTTTACCACTCTTAAAAGGACATGTTCTCTAGGCCTCTGACCATCTTGGCAGCGCTCTCCTGGACTCACTACAGTTTCTCAGTGCAGAGACACTGTGGACGTTATCCAGATTCACTAGACAAAGACATGGTTTACCCAATTTATTGCTGGCATCAGTCCCGCTTTGGGTGAGAGTTTTAACCAAATGACTTCTCAACAACCCTTCCATAACCATATGGCTCACAGTAGATCCAATAATTTACCAATGCAAGCCAAAATTACTTCCTTGATTTTTAGACAAAGCAAGTCAATTATGCAGGTTATAGTAAGAAAACCAGATGTCCACTGTGTGTATAGACCACATAAACATTTGGGTACAGAGCAGCAACGGTTTCTGTCTTTAGTGCTGGTACAAAAATGTATTGGAGAGCAATTGCAAGCTGATTAGTTGATACCTTAGTATTATCAAACCTCTGAAACTTCTGTATCTTTTTAACAACTATTAATGTGTTTATTAATGAAAAGCCAAGCATGTGCCTTGTACCTCTTCAAAACACTGCTTTTAATTTAATCTGAAGTGTTCAGAGAATTGAACCAAATAAAGCTGTTTTTACTGATTTTAAGAGCATGAAAAATATTATCCACATTTATCTCATATTAGTTTAAGCAATTGTACCTTGCATTATGCAAAAGCATAATGGGTCTTCCTTACTGGGAGACAAAAAAAAGAGACAAGTTCTGCCCATAACTGTTCTTGCTGATGAAACTTTGATCACGAAAATGCTATTCAAAGTGTACAAAAAAGAAACAAAACTTACTAATACTTTCAGTAACCTGATGAATATTAAATACCAATATGTACTAAATTCTTCTAAAAATTGCTTATACTTAACTAATAAACCATACTCTCATAGAAGCAACCCTCACATATCTAGAGTTCAGGCTATGCCGGTATATCTTTATATTTATATATTGTACATATACTTTTATATATAGTACATACAATACAGTATATTGTAAATATTATATTAGATATTATATTATGATAAATAACTATTTATAGAAGCGCACTGCTCAAGTGGAAATCTCTTTTAGGTTAAAAACTTAAGAAATTGCACTTGAGCCCCATAAAGGATTTTCATTCTGTATAAAATGTTTACAGATTTACAATAAAATATATATGTAAGTAAAATTTCATTTGTGGTTTAGGAATATTTCTTCTGTAAGCTTTCAAATAAATAAATAAATACTTGGTTGTAAGCCAAAGATCCAGCTACAACAGTGGAGGGAGCAACAGAAATATTTACGTAGCTGAGTCAGTAAAACATATTTGAAAAATTGCACAGGTGTAAAAGAACAAATTTGTTTATTATACAGAGCTTTCTGTTACAGAACAGCAACTATTGCTCTTCAAAAAAAATGCACACCCAGATTTTTCACGTGTAACATTTACAATGAAATGTCTTCATATAAAACCCATAGAGCAGATTCTGATCTGAGAAGTCAAGATAAAGTCACCCTGGAGCTAAATATTCGCAAGTTAGGGTGTAAGAGAACTTTTGCTTCATAGGCAAAAATTTGTGATTTCACTGCTATCTCGTCCTACTCGTCTCATTTTCTTGTTTGTCTACATCTTGTTTGTTCATCTTAGATCATAAGTTAGCATGCTAGAAGCTGGGGTGGTTTTTTTTTGCTTTTTTTATCTGCAGGTTCAGTAGCTTGCAAAAAGGGTTTTCTCATTCCTGATTTAGACCTGTAAGTGCTATTTTAGTACCAAAAAAATTGTCATATTTAACTGTATTGTGTCAACATCCCACAGAGTAATAATAGGGGAGTGAAGGGGTGAAACAGAGGACAGAAAGCTTCTGAGCAGGGAGTCCCTAAAAGGTGGGAAAAGTCAGAGATTGTGAAGAAGGACGGAAGATGTGAGGAAGTTACATAGTAGGGATGCAGAAATGGCAAGTCAGAAGGTATCTAAGCAAGATCATCTGAAGACAAGAGTAAGGAGGAGCACAATGGCTGGCTTAGATTAAAACATAACTACAGTAAAAGATGTTTTTTCTCAGTGCCTGACAGGAAGGAAAGATGGGTTGTACGACCACAGTGAAGCGGAGATGCTGATGAGCAGTCATGATCTGCTCCTTTTTTAACCTTAAAGGTCTATGGAAAAGCACGAAGACATGGAAAAAACAACCGACAACTTGTTGCTTTTCTTTTGAAGTTCTGGCAAGATCACTTGCTTTGAGATAGATGTAGACTGCCCTTAAAACCACACCTTTTCACAAACAGATTTTCTGCTTTTTCACATTACCTCATTAAAAATACATGGCCACTAGACAAATCACAAATATACTAAACATGAAATAGTGATGAATAACACATTGAAGTCCTCCTTTTCTTGGCCAGAAGAAAGATGAACTTTCCTGAAAAAAATGGAAATCTATAATGAAATAAAACCTAAGTAATGTTTAGGTGCCTTAATTTCAAAGTAGGTACGAGTGTCACCCTTTAATAATGTAGAACAAGATCTTTGAAATCACTAAGACTCCTTTTAGAGGAGCATACTGTGACCCTTTCTTCATAATGTGACCAGGTCCTTGTGTAAGTAATCCTAATGAAGTCAAAGGAACTAAAAATTAATTTAACTTTTTATCAGTATCTTTAGAGGTTTTGGGGACCCATGGTACAGCGCCACAGCTTTATGTAGAAAAAGAAACGAGAGAACATATCACATGTAAATTCTTACTGAATACTAAAGCATACATTTGTTTAATTTGGAATGAAAATATTACTAAAGGTTGCTGAATGCTTATTTAATCCAAGTGCAGAAACATGGTATGTGACTGCACGAATAGTGACAATTTCAAATAAATACCCTTCCACAATACTAAACTATTCAGAGAAAACACCCTAATTAAAAAAAAAAGTCATAATGCATTATTGGTTCTGATTTATTTGCTAATTTGCAGAGATGCTGTATTTCTAATTTCTTACATTTCTTTTCTAGTGCCCAAAGATACAGACAAATATCTTGCTCACACACTGCACTTCTTTTTTTTTTCTTGATATATATGCAAAGCTCAAGGACCATCCAATAAAGAGCATTCTTTGATGGCCTTTATCAAGGGTAATAAAGGTCACGAAAGGCTGTCCTTTACACAGACTGCATCTGAATTTTTTCTAGAATATTAAGGCACATATCAATAGGAGCTGTCATTCAACCTTGAGGTGCAGTTAAAATAGAAAAATGATGAGAGGTACTTAATAGCTACTTATTTTACTAAACTGGTCTGTTTAAAACAGAGCATTGAGTTTCAGTGCAATTAAGGGTCATGTGGCGAAGTGGTATCTCTTAAACTCCATCAGTGGAAGATAATGTCAGACTAGTCACAGTGAACACAAGTCTTATTTTAATTTCTCATAGCACAGAGATCTTGTGGTTATAGACTTAGGATACAAGGACTCTACAAAAAAAAAAAGAATTTCATCTTTCACGGCTAGCAGCCAGTAATCTCCCCATTAGGAATCACTGCTTACAGAGATTCAAAGGTTTTGTAAATAACGTTAGTATGTGTATCACTTGGAAACTTGCAAAAATACACTGAAAAAACTTAACAAATTATATAAACCCCACTTGGCCAGCTAAAACTCCTAAGCATATGCAAGTAATACTATCATTTGCATCCAGTGAGGTTATAATAAGAATGTCTGGAAGTGCCACATGATTAAACAAATCAGGAAAAAAAGGTATTTATTCACTTTTTTAACTAAAATGCAGTCAACATTCATAACTGTCAAGAGTCAGTTGCTTCCTGAATAGCACTTGTCATGGCCTGTACAGTGCTTTAGAAACGGGAGAGATTTGATGTGATCTGCAAACCCACTGTTCAACATAGTGTAGTCCAGACACACATTCAGCAGTTAAGCTCAAGATGCATTATACCCCCAAAGGATGCTTACACTGAAATCTGCTTGTGACTGCACAGCTGGGAAGCTTTCACCTTTACCCACTTCTGATCAAGACTGTATCTTTTTATTCATAACATATAGTTGTTTTGCCCCCAAATCTCAAGTACTGCATACAGACCAGACTGGTTCCTTAGGGATCAGAGCCCAGCTTCCTGCTCTATACAGCCTAAAGCTGGCTTCAAAACTCGGAAGATCTGAAGATGAGATTTACTTATTAACAAGTTATCAGTGGAGACCAGAATAATTTTACCAGGGATCTTAGAACACCACTCAGTAAATTTCATCCTCCCCATGCCTGAAGCTGCATTATTTACCATCCTGACCATAGTCTTAAGATCAAAACTCAGTGAAATATGAGTTGCACAATGATACCCGAAAGACCCTCTTTTTGAGCATATCAGCAGGTAACGATTGCTCAGAAGAGGGTTTTCATTTCCACTGTCTTATCAGCAAGGACTTATCTAACAGATCACTTGAGCACCTTCCCTGTCATCAGCAGAAAGACCAGCACCTTTATGCTACACAACTAAATGATGCAAACATTTGTCCAAATCAGGAAGCATTGCGGTTAGCTCTTACCTCTGTACAATGCTTTCACTAAAGGCAGGACAGTGAATGCTATTTGTATCGTTGAAGATGACCCATTTTGCCTTGCAACTTGCCAGCATTACAAACCTCTCAGCTTCCTATCCTATGATCATGTTCTTCAGCTGGACATGAAGTAGATATTTGTTTACTTTGTGATTTGTTTTACAGTCAAATTTTCATTCAGTTGATTAATAGGTGGTGCAGTCTGACCCCAGGAGCCAGAAATGCCCAAGTTCTCCTCTTGGCCTTGAAACACTTACTGTAAATACATCCATTTCTCTGTATTTTTACCTCCCCTGAAGGAGTGTTGTGAGGAGTAATTACAATTTGTAAAGTACCTTACAAATGTGAACACAGAAAGAAAACAACCTAGTGAATGAGACATGGGAATAGGGACTAACTTGGGATGAAGATATTCAGTCACCTATCAGAGCCATAAACTTTACCTTAAAGAGAAAACAGAACTAGTTAAAAGTGGATAAAAGAGATAATTAACAGATTAAATAGATTGAATTCAACAGTTAACATCCAATTTAATGGATGCAATCACAAATTAAGGAATACACACATGTCCACAAATTGGTGCTTGTAATTCCCAGAGACAAAGCCTCTGAGCTCCTGCTTCTTATCTGAGTCTCAATTTTGGCTTTAAACACTCAGGTGAGGATTGCTTTTCACTAAACATGCTGAATTAGTCATTTCATATTAATCTTGACTCTCTCCTTCCTGCAATTTTTTAGCTAATAAAGACTGCAGTGGCTCTCACCATCCACTCACCCACCCACCCATCCATCCATCTTTCCAAGCAGTATATTTTCTCCAACAGTAGAGAAACCCTATCCCTGATCCCAAGGGAAGCACAGCTGAGATGTGGGCAGGGCTAGCAGGTATGCAACTATTTTCCTCTTACTATGTCCAGAAAAAGCACAAAGAAGATATTCTTATTCACCCACCAAAGACGACTCTTTTCATCAACCTTTCTATAAACTTCTCTAAATCCGCAGAATAGCTGAATGTCCTCACTCACCCCTTTAAATGATCAGTTGTCTCTAATCTTTATAACATACTTTCTTAGGTTGTCTAGTGACTGTTTAGTGAGCGCGCTGCATTTTAGCGGCACCTTTGGTGGTTTCTGCTCTAAGCTTAAGAACTTCAAAGAAACAAGGATGCAAGCAGGACTGATGTGTATGTGACTAAGTCATGATCCCCCAAAGCCCCGCTCAGCTAATGGAAGAGTCCACAGTATCACATACGTAGTTAGGATCCTAAAATCAGGACCTGGGTGCCAGAT
This sequence comes from Fulmarus glacialis, assembly GCF_000690835.1. Lineage (NCBI taxonomy): Eukaryota > Metazoa > Chordata > Aves > Procellariiformes > Procellariidae > Fulmarus > Fulmarus glacialis. Next base: position 48,929 of record NW_009185738.1, on the reverse strand, counting down.
TCACATCTGCACATTTAGGCAGTTTTGAATCATAATGTTTTTATTCATGCAAGCCCAGCTCGGATCCAGAAATTACTGCTTCTCTGACCAAGCTCCCCAAAGGATTTTATTCCATAAGTTTTCTTACAGCTTGACTTAGCCTGACTTGCTTTTACACATCTAATTCTCTTAATATATGCACAATAAAGAAGGCAGCAACACCTCATTTTTAAGATCTTGGTGGCTGGAGGCTGGGAAGTAGAAGACCTAGATTTCATTCCCTCTTCTCACGGAGAATGGGATGAATGCTTTTCCCTGGGAAGAGACCTGTATTCTGTTCGCTCTCGAAGGACTCATGTCTTTGACATGAAATACTAATTAGATGGAATACATTTACTGATTTGAAATCGGTAAAAGTATGGGAACTGCAGGCGCTTAGTACCCCTTCAAATAAAATGGCAGAAGATTTTCAGAAATTCTCTCTAATTTTTCATGTCTGGTTTCAAAAATAGGATTTGTGTTCAGTCATACCAACTACCTACCAGTTCCTAATAACCTTGAGCTGAATTGGATAAATACCTATGAAAAAATCAGATATAGGATATCTCTGTTTAGGCATTTTCTCAACTCAATATCCAAACTTACAGGCTATGTTTGAAAATATCGTCCTTCACTTTTCCTCAATTCTTCTGTGCTCTAAGAAATGAAGTAAAATGTTTTGAACTCATAAGAAAGACTGTCAGACCTCCCAAAATAAGAAATGGCAACAAAACTAATAAACAGAAAAGTCAAAGGCTAGCAGCGTCTTACAAGCTAATAGAAAGGAAAATACAACAAACAGCACAAAGCCTAAAAATAGCCACCACAGGGCTCCAGTTCCTTGGTTTTATGGAATTTAAAGGTCCAGGCTCCTAAATGCAAGCAGGTGAAAATTATTATGGGGGAAGGACAGGCGCAGCCTTCAATATGATAAGAAACCTTCCTGGTCTGCAGGAAGGCTACGTTTCTGTATGCTGTACGCAGCCAGGACATCTCAGCACTGTAAAAACTGAATTTTAGAAACATGTTAATTCAAATGTTAAAATAGTCTGTTGTTAAAGTTTTGAGGACTTTGATGTATCAGTTTTTCTTTACAGATTGTCTTAATATATGCATATTGTCTCAAGCTTCCATGCCGAAAGCAGTACTTGGAAAACTAATTTGATTTTACTCTACATATCCTGCTTAGTATTTGTCCTTCATTCACATTGTAATATTTATTGCTAAGCCATACACCGAAATATTGTAGAAATCTTATTATTGTTATTAGGTAGGGCTCCCTAAGAAGGAAATGTACAAAAAATCTATCATAGAGTATTGACTCATGTTTAAATTATATTTTCACTTACTAATAATTAATGTAACAGAGTGAGCAGTTGAGTAAAAGGTTATATCTATAAAATTATTAAAAAGGGATTAAATTATGCCTAGCAGCTACCAGTGAAAATGCACCCAGCCATGGCTATCTATAGTGCAGTTGCACTGGCTCAGGTGGAAATGGCATATTAATGTGGCCCATTTATGCTATAGACTTCTCTGAAGGAGGAACAGTGAGGGGACTAAGATAAAATACTAATGGAACATAATAAAATGTGGACATTGATATTGAGAAACTAATGGCAATTTTGTACTTCTGCTGCTGTAAGTGCACTATTATTAATTACTGCTAATTTTTATTTCTTCAATTTAATAAGTATTTTAGTAACGCTGAATAATTTGTTACTGAAAGAGAAAGGTAAAATGACATTCCACTTAGTAAACACACCCTTATCAGTAAAAAACATTTTAAAATCAATAATCTTTCAACTGCTTTTGCCTTTCTATAACTTTACTTAATATAAATACTCTTTTTATTGTATATTGTATATCTTATCAAAGCATCCAATGACCTGCTGAAGCACAGAGGCAACATTCCAATATTCAAAGCTATATATTAAAAGGTAATAGTTTATACATCTGATTTTTAATCAAATTTGACTATCTCTTTTCTGATGAATGACTTTCACTACCGACTGACCCTTATATCTTTGTTAAAGTTTGGAATCAAAGTGTACTTATTCCAGAGCTTGCTTCAGGGCTGCAGCATATATGGTAATAACAATGAAAATACTTAAAAAGAATCTATCCTGCGCATCCACTTATCAACGAATCTCTTGATTGTTCTTAATATAGAAACACACACAGAAATTTAACAACTAAAAATACAAGATTTAATTCAAGAATTGCCTGTAATTCTTTCAATTATCACACTTTCCTTCCCCATTTCTTATCATCCCAAAGTCTTATCTATACAGTAATTAAAAATGATTTTCCCCACTCTGTTGACAAGTCTTCAATTTTGGTATGACAACTCTTGTTTTATAATGAGGTGAAAGGATATTACTGGTAAAGAAAAATGGACTTCTCTGCTTGCTAACGGCTGTCAAATATTATACTGCTCTGAACATACTGTCTTATTGGGAAGAAAATAGTCATATGGGGTTCCAAATATGTGCTGGCATGTTTATTTTTATAATACAAACAACCATTAATTTAAGGTGACTTTCTCCAAAATTAAAAAGAGAAAAGACTTCTCCTTGTCTCTAACGCTGGCTATTTCTTTCACTAACTTCTGAGGTTTATAAGGAGCCGTGAACAAAAATTACAAACATGGAATTATCTTTTTGGCATCTTTGCTGCCCAGTTAGGAAAGGGAGGATAAGGTCTGCTGAAAGTTATGTCCCGTGTTTTGAAGGCTAAACCTCTAGACTGGAGGTTAAGTGTCCATCTGTGTCATTTACAAAGTACATATGTAAAATCTGGATTGTTATTTTAAACAGTATTTTCTTGGCTCTAACTGGTGTTAATTTTCTGTTGCTTCCTTCTCCATTTGATATGTAAAATCAGCACAACTGTCATCTCACACCAGCAACTCCTTTAGATGACCAGGCTTTATTTCTGCAATATATTTAAACCAGTTGCTCACAAAGGCTTTTGTGGCATCTCTAAGTGGCTTAAAAATATTTTAGGGGGTTCTTAAAGTAAAAGGATGAAGGCCAGTTTACAGAATCACTGTGCTACCCGACCTTCTTAGTGATACCTTCCACTATGGAAAGACTTTCCATCCTCTGGCCTTTGGAAATGCCTAGCTTTAGTTAGACACTGATTCATTTCCTGCAGCTCTTTAAACACAGCCAGCTGTGTGCTGCTGAGGGTCAGTATTATTTAAGCATTGTTTCAGAGACTTCCTGTTCCTGAATTCTCTAAGAGGCAAAAAGTCCTGTTTTGTGGTTTTTTTTTTTTTTTCTTAGGGGTGTACATTTCTCCCTGAGTAAAAACAAGTCCTTGGGGAAAAAGCTTCTGTACATGACTGATAAGGAGTAGAAAAGGAAGTGCAGACTCAAAGCACCTAGCTTTTCAGCCAGTTAAATCCCTCCAAGTCCAGGGCATCAAAGAATCCAAAGTCTAGATATAAGAACAAGGGGAAATTAAATGTATCCTTTGCATAGTTTCATAAGGAAAAAGATGTTCTTATAAGGAACATTAGAGATTATCTGATTCTGTGAGCTTTAATTTATCAGCTGTTTCATTGCCACAGAATACGCAGTGACAATGACAGCAATAAAAGAAAAATCCAAGAGCTCTGAGACCTTGTTTCTCTATTTGCTTTCAATAATAATTCAGGCTTCATGTCAAAATAATGATAAGTATTCCCACAAAGATGAACTATTAGCGATGGGCCTTTGTTTCTTAGTTTATTATCACATCAAAAAGGATAAGTCTTTAATTTTTATTAAATATTCATTTTGGTGGCTGTGAAAATATTAGAAACAAAAATATATTACATAAATTGGTTTATATCTTTCTCTGTCTCAAGGCAAATCCAGCCATAAACCACATTCCCTCTTGATTAATATCTCAGTAGTGTTTACTACTCTTCAACTGCTAGTACAGTGTTTATTCTGTTCATTATACTGTTTCCTGTATCACTGTGGTGTTTATTGTTCTTCTGTGTATTTTTGACCTCTAATGTTTTATCTACAGCTCTGCTATTAAATTCACTCTTTTGTTAAATATGTATTCCATCCTGCTTGTATGTTGCTGAATTTTTCACAGCTTTAACATAAAAATATCCCAATGTTGATTGAGAGCATGAAGTCAGAAGAGTTAAGTAGCCTTGGAAAGTTAAGTAGCCTTTGCTCTCTAGCTACAGGGACTTACTTGGACAAACTGTTTCTGCTACCAACTTTTCCAAGCTATTCTGCTGTCTCAGAACAGCAGTATGACTCAGGTGTTGGTGGCAAAATCAATCTTTTCTTGTTTCTTTTCTTGGAGTATATGTACCTTTTTTCCCCAGGTAAAAAGGATGCTGTCTCTAGAAAGAGCCAGTTAGGGGCAGATTATGGCTCTGTATAATCCATACAGTGACTTGGACAAGAATATGTTAAGGGGATATGCTATTTGGCAAATGCTCTCATTTCCTCTGATGAAGAAGACCCATAAATGCATTATGAAGATGAAGTTAGCTATTGGGCTGAAATACTCCCTGCTGATTCTTCTGGAGGTGTTCTGTGGCCTGAGGCAGAAAATTCCATGTCTCTGCTGAGTGTCCCAGAAATGGTAAAGTCCCCAAATAAGTAGTGTATGAATGTATGGTATGTTGAATGTAAACAAGCCACACCAACGGGGTGGACAAAACTGGAGTCTCTTGAAGACCACCAAAGAGAAGTCCATTGCTTAGACACGACTAGATTAAAGAGTGTGAGATACCTCAAAATGCAGACTGAAGCTTTTAGAGACCTATGTTAGTACTTGTCAGTTGAACAGATCACTGATGCAGATAGACATGAAAAAAGAAACAGGGAGTATAACATGTTTTCAAAGGTAGAAAGAAGAATAATTCATATGCAGAATGGGTATACTAGTATATTAGTGGTAAAGGGAGTAACTATACGTTCTAACTTCAGATGGTACCTAAATAGGCAGCCTAACTCTTAACTCTTTTCTCTAACCTCTGAGAAAGTTCAGGCATGGAAATTACACACCTATGACACTTAAGGTTAAATGGCAATTCTTCCACATGAATGATAAAATTAGAATAAAAAATAGTACCAGAGAAGAAGAAAAGGAATGGAAGCAAACAACATTTTGTGTGAGAGTCAAGAATTACATCCATGTCGTAGGTATCTACATGAGTTACACTATTTTACCTCCTTTCAAATAATTCAGAAAGTCAGATTATTGCCAGAAGTATCCAGAAAAAAACCCCAAACAACAGAACATGAAAAGCAGGACTTCAGATTTGTAGGATATTTCCTATTTGTTTTTCTTCTGAACCTATCTAAAACCAGTTATTAAATTTCTTGTAAACCTGTAAGTTACTGATATTTTACAGTCACTCCAAATAAACTATATTTTGTCCTGAGACTCAGTGTTTCTAAAGCTAAGTCTATGTTAGCTACATGGTTCAGAATAACAGTGAGTTTTCAAGTTAAACTTCTGCTTATGTGAACCCCTTGATCATCTCCATTTATCACATGCTGGTTTGCTTCACAGGGTGATTTTCCTGACCTAGGGTTCTTTTGGGGGAAACTAAACCAGCAGCTCTACTCCAACAGCACCCCAGGCAGGCTCCATGTCAGGGGTGTGGGCTGCACCACCACAGGCTCTCCCTGGTGAGCACAGTGGTTTTTCCTTTCAGAGAGCCTCGAACCATTTGTGTACCAAAGCTCTTTGGTCCAGTAACCAGACAAAATGTGATCTGATGTAAATTCCTTGAAACACATGTAATGGAGATGGGAGGGGCCTCAGCACCAACAGTATCAATCTACAGATTAACTGTGCCAAATTGCTTGCTAATGTACAAACAGCCTGCTCCAGATCTGAGAGAAATTCCCAGGAATCCATGCAAACTCCACTGAAGCCCCTCCTTGGGTTAAGTGGTACTATGTTGAACCCAAGATATTAAACACGAAACAAACCAGCTTTTGCTGATCAACTCTATTCCCAAATGAGTCAAATCAATATAAGTGCATTTTGGATTGCATCCCTATCCCTTTAAGTTCAGCACAGACTTTTTTTTATTTCTGATTATTTTAGATATCACTTTTTAAATACATTTTAGGTAGTAATATTTTATACTGTTTTCACCCACTTATCTATCTGCTGTAAATACACGTTTAGGTGATAACTGGTAAAGATTCAAACATACGTTTATCCAGATTGGATTTCAACTTCTCTCTCAGTTGCTAACACCTTTTTACTAGTGACCTCTTCCAGCAGATGTCATTATGTTGTAAGCAGCAAACAGAAAGCAGGCAAAGCCTGTATTGCAAAACAGGAGCACCAGAAAATGTTTAGTGCTCTTACTAATTGAATGTGTGCGTATGGAGGGAGTTGCATAGTAAACAAAAACATTGTGCAATCTCTTATTTTTCACACCCTTTCTCAAAATATATTCAAACCACATTTTCAAACCTTGCAAGAACAAAATGAAGAATCTTAAAATGCAAAACTACCTTGTCCTGGTTTCGGCTGGGATAGAGTTAATTTTCTTCCTAGTAGCTGGTATACTGCTGTGTTTTGGATTTAGTATGAGAAGAATGTTGATAACACACTGATGTTTCAGTTGTTGCTAGGTAGTGTTTACTCTAGCCAAGGACTTTTCAGCTTCCCATGCTCTGCCAGGTGCACAAGAAGGTGGGGGGGAGCATAGCCAGGACAGCTGACCCCAACTGATCAAAGGGATATTCCATACCACATGACGTCATGCTCAGCATATAAAGCTGGGGGAAGAAGAAGAAGAATATGGGGACGTTCGGAGTGATGGCATTTGTCTTCCCAAGTAACCATCATGCGTGATGGAGCCCTGCTTTCCTGGAGATGCTGAACTCCTGCCTGCCGATGGGAAGTAGCGAATGAATTCCTCGTTTTACTTTGCTTGCGTGCGCAGCTTTTGCTTTACCTGTTAAACTGTCTTTGTCTCAACCCACGAGTTTTCTCACTTTTACCCTTTCGATTCTCTCCCCCATCCCACCAGGGGGGAGTGAGCAAGCAGCTGTGTGGGGCTTAGTTGCTGGCTGGGGTTAAACCACGACATACCTCTACATTAAAAGTATGTGTTTGAGCTCCCATTAGGTATCTCATTATTTCCTTATGTTACCCACATGGGATTGTCTTCAATATTACTAAAATTTGGCACTGCTGAGATGGAGCGCAGCTTATGCTTTCTAATAAACAAAAACCTATTAAACTTTTTCAAACAGAAAGACATCCCAAATGTCAGGACTATGGGAATTACTCAGATTCAGATAGAACAGCAAGCTTGACAAATACTGTTATTTCTGAAGTATGCTAGGATATTCATCAAGTGCAAGTAGTGTGGGCCATATCGTCAGGCGCTGTAGCACCTAAAAACCAATGGTCCAAGTTCTCATGTATTCAATGGGTGAGGCAGTTCTAAACCACAGACATGTCCTGATTCAGGACTGGAAATTGTTTACCCTGGGACATGTATAAATTTTCCTGCCCCTCTGTTAGTAGATCTCAGAGATGACTATATGATTTCACCTCAGAGATGAGTATATGCTTTCTATAATACTCAGCCACCCACTGAGCATCCACAGTTGCCAAACAAATCCCAGAATATTAAAGTATCCTAAATCAGGACTAATGCACTTTGACACATAAGTATTTGAACTACAGTGGTACAACTGTGGTCTGAGCAGATGAGCTGTTTTTCACAGTGGAGGCAGGACCATCTAGGAGAGGAGCAACATTAACATGAGGGAATGGGAAACACCACAGTCATCCTAAGTTAAGCCATTGCTGCCTGTAAATATACAGCCAGACACTGCCTAACCATTACTAGCAGTTGTTACATTGTAGTAGCACTTTTGGATGCCAATCAGAGATTAGGATGCCCATGGCCAAAGCGTACGAAACGAGAACCTGGAGGAAGCTGCAGTCCAAGGAGTAGCTGCTGCGCCAAATACTGATTTTGCAGAATGCTGCAGGCTTCCCCCATGGCAGTTCTCAGTTCTCCAAACCCCAGAATAAAGAGGGTTATTACAGTCACTTAAACAATTACAAAGAATTTCTCCATGCCACAGGCACATACAACACTCTTTGCGTACCATATGGAAGTATCCATAACCTATGGAAGTACCAACACCATTTTCGGCAGTACTTTTGAATGCGTTATGGTAAAGATCAGAAAATTCATTTTATCCTCAAAAGGTAGGCGCTGTGATTTTAAGAATATACAGTATTCTTTGATCCCCTTCTCAAGTGAAAAATGGAATACACCATTAATTATGCACCCTTGTCTAATGATGGCCTTTTTGTTCCCTATGCTTTATTTTGGAGACATGTTGGCTTTTAATGCCAGCAGGATATATATAGGTCAGCACCTTTTTTATATTCTTATTGTAAAATACCAAAAAGCCTTAAAAGAGCTATATCTACACACTTAACTGCAGTGATGTTCAATGTGTCCTAGAAGTGCCCCTGGGAATCACCTGAACATCAAACACTAATGCCTAGTAGGGGTTGAACTGAGTGAGAGATAAGTAACACAACAGAAGGAAGAACATGGACTCTGCTCTTGACTTTCACCATCTGTGACGTGATACCTGAATCTCAGCACTTCTTGTCCTTTCCCATGTGAAGACAAACATGTTAGCTTAAACCACACTTTGTGATTCAGCAATAGTTTAAAGTAACCTGCTTGGCTTCTGCTGAAACAGCCTAGTAGCGCTCATGTAAGTAGACAGCATGGCTCAGATTGACTGTGATACCTAACAGCTGAGAAAGAACGAATTCCTGAAAATTCCTCCCAGTTATAAATGAACTAGATCTAGATAGAGGGTTTAAACATGGAAATACAGATACACAAATGAGGAGGTGCAGCGACAGAACCAGCATGTGCTAACATACCTGGTGAGAATGCAGTAACAACACGTTGGTCGCCACGCTGTTCGGACTGAAGAACAGATGTCAACTGACAAAGACACGGCCGCACAATCTCCGATCACTATTTACAACACTTTTTTTTTAGTTTTTGTAAGATTCAGGAGGATGATGCCTCGTATCATCATTCCACACCCCTTTTACTAAAAACCTGTTTTCAGACATACTCTGTAAGTAGAGAATAAAAAAGCTTTTCATAAGCAGATGACTCTTCTGGTGTTAAGTTAAAAATGTGGAAGAGTTAGATCCCTTTCTCTACGAGAAGGGAAGGTTGAAAACAATTACCAATATAAGGACTCAACTGAAATCAAGTTATATCCAAACACCTAGCAGTTTTCAGAGCAGAAAATACTATCAGATAAAGATTACTATAATTCACCAGAGGTTTGGAAATCTTTTCTTATGAAAAGGAAATTGTTTATATGCAATTAAGATCTTCAGACACATGAGCAGAGCCGTAAAATTTTGTTCCAGAAGGTCAGCAACACCATGAATTCAATTAATCATCTCAAACTATTCCTACATTATTAGAAAGCTATTCTTGGCAATGAGGAAAGTGTGATACCATCAGAGTCAATGATAGAAAATATTAGCTTTCTGGTGAGTTTTCTTCATTGTTTCTATATAATATAAAAAATTTCTACAGTTTTTTTCTGCAGCCTTGAAATTACTGCTCTCAAGTCCTTTTTCCACTTCCAGTTTAAGCTAAGGTATATATTTTAAAGTACTTTCACTTATCAATATTAAATTTCACTAAAATGCACCTGTCCAGTCTTTTCCCTTTTCTGGCAGTTAGGTTTCAAGATATGGCTTTAGACCTGCTTTATCATTAGCACAGGAAAATGACTAACAGAATATGTGTTAACTCACTTAACCTTAGGTGACTGAATTTATTGTACTCGTACAGAACCTGTACTGGAGCTTTGAGCTCATCGGGTTGCTTGCTGCTGGTGTGCATATTTCACCCACGCACCTTGAACATTCTTCCCCCACTAAGAGAAATCATGCACCACACTTCATAGGCAGCAAATAAGGGAGTACTCAGAATAACATAATTGTAATTTCACAGCGTAGATTTTAAGTCTCATTTGAAATGGAGGCAGTGCACACATAATACCCCCAGAGAGTTATAACACAATGTCTCTCAAAAAATCCTCCGCTCTTTTAATTTTTAGCTGGCATGCATTAGTAAATAAGTCAGAATGCTTGTGCCTTTTCTTCACCGAGATGCATACAAAATGCATGCTCTGTCTGCCAATATTGTAAAGTGATTTTCGTTGTGTGTTTTATGGAACTGTTAGGTATGTTGGATGAAATCATGGTCTCCTTTGAAGTTAAGGAGAGCATTACTGTTGACTTAATGAGACCAAGATTTCTTTTATGTTCAAAGTTAGGCAATGTTTTTCACTTTCTTTTTTATGAAAATATACCTCAGAAAGTTAAAAAATAAATCAGTACTTTCAGTGTTGTATCCACAACATCTAAAAGCCTAAAAATGTCAGTAATTCAAAAATCCCCATAAATGGCTTTGAATGTCAGACACAAAGTTAGATAGAATTTGTATGAACTCAGAAATACATTAAACAAAGTGCTTCTTATTGACACCAAGTCTGAGTTGGATTAACAAACCCTTATAAAAAAGTTCTACAGAATTTACTTAAAATTACTATCTATCTTTTTATAACTTGCTTACCCCCATGAAATAAAAAATGAAACAGGATTTGTGATAAAATATTATGCCAAAGGATTAAAAAAAGAAATAGACAAAAAGGTCTAGTTCTTTACTATTAGCTTTTAGATCAATTTCTAAGGAAGTCAATTCGATGTCTGTAGACTCCTACTGGCTGCATCTCTGTTATCTATTCTGTATGGCATTTCTACAGGGTATATGAGATCATATATATGAGCTATAAGAAATACCCCATACTGAGTTATAGCTGTTGAAAACTAGAATTTATAAATAACTGGCATATAAGGGTAGCATTTTTGAAGAAATTACTTCACATTTCAGGATATTTTAGTGGGTCTTTGTGCTATGAACATGCTTAGACACATTCAGAGGTCATTTTTCAACAGCTGTTTTCTTGAATGGAAGTTGAAAAGCATTTCTTTAAGCAGAAGTTTATCCATTTTTAAGAGATAGGAGTATGTGAATACTGTCAGTTCAGACCCAGATCTTAAAGAAATATCGATTAAGCATTTTTTAATGGAAAACCAGGATTAAATAGGTTAATGTCCTTTACATTTCTTATTGTGTTTTAGTATCTGGAAGATGAGGTCATGGCTGATGTTAAAATAATTACACAAGGCTGGAAGATGGTAGAACAAATATTTGACACTTCAATACAATGCTTTTCCTCATTATTAAATGGGTATTACAAAAGCATGTAGAAATCTAGCAATCTGATGCTCGGTAAGAAAAATCTACAATAGCTAATCTGAGAGCACTGAATGCTTAAAATGTCTACTGACATCTAGCAAACACATCACTATAGTAAAATGGACAACTTTCAGGACGCCTTGGCCAATTGTTTCTCTACAGGCAGACTTTCCTGAGCGGATGGCTGCTTATAACCAGCCGATAACCAGTCATTACTAGGATAGAGAATTCGTGCTTGAGTGCTTTTGGAGCTCTTTCTGCCAGGTATTCCATGTTCAAAGGATCAACCAGTATTCTCAGTTCAGATTAATTTTAGATAAAACATAATAAACAAGGACTGTCTCCAAGAAAGAGGAGAAAAGTGAGTCTAAATTCCTCAAGTCTCCATCTGGTATTGCCTCAGAACACTAAAGACAGAAAAATATTTAACTTCATGTGTTACCCAAAAATCAAAATGCTAAAAAGATTGAGATTATTTTATATTATAAATACACAAAAAATGAATTTAAAATGTTAATTAAAAATGCATCTTACACAGATACTCAGCCTTTGCTTTTACTTTACGTCACATCACTTTCCCTCATTTTTAATCTGTTTTGTCTATTTACACTGTGAATTACACAGAACAGAAATGCAGAAATGCTCACCTATAAATGTACAATGTATAATCAAGACATGTCTCACTTATGGAAAGAGAATTAAATGGCATCCTACACCCAGCTCAGAGCTACAGCCTATGACTTTAGAGTTGCAGCTATAGATAAGCAAAAAAAGGGGTGATGGACTTCTGCTTTCCTTCCACATAGATTTTGGCACCCAGGATTAATGCCTACCCACAGTGATCTCTACTACAGGCCTGTACATGGTTTCCAATATATGGCCACTCCATTGAGTTAAAGACTTCTACTTCATTTCTTTTTGGACCTTGCAAACCAATATGTTTCCTTCCTTTTTTCTTTTCCTTCTCCTTCCCTGAAACCAAGTCTTTCCATTTTAATTTTTTTGAGTCATCTCATGAATTTTGTTTCCATATTTAAAATAAGAATTGAACATTTTTGACAGTTTGTTTTCTTAAACAAGTATCTGTGAGAACCCTGGAGCCATGTACTGTATTACAGGTAACCAGAATAATAACGTAATGACTTCCAAACAGCATTCAAGTTGCTTTACTTATTCTAATAAGAAAGAACAAAAGATTTTTAAAAGCAGGATGTGTCTGACATTATCAAGGTCCCTTACATGGAGTTACAGAGAATGGGAAATAGGTACAATCAATTTATCATGAAAGAATCTCACTCTGCAGTATACAGAGTATGGAGAATTTGTTCAGTATGCAGCAGTATAATGAAGCTATGAGAGACAGAGATTATGCTTTCAGTTTTATTCATATTATGCATAAGAATTCAGAATTCGTTCTTTGGAGGATAAGCATCCTAAATCACCTGTAAAACATTTGCCTTATCTTTCAACATTAAAGCAGTAGTAGAAGTACTGCTGAGTTCTAAGAAAAAATTAACAAGCTTAGGAAATCAGTTTAACATGCTGCAATGTGAAATGTTAACTTTTTATACACAGAAGTGCTTGTGAGCACTTAGGCCTAGAAAAGCAAACCCACCTCCCCCTCCTTACACCAAATTTTTTTTTTTTATTTTTTTGAACTGAGTAGAAAATATGTAGAAGAAAATGCAACTATATATACTTCTGACAGCTCAAATGATACATAAATATAAGGGCTGACAAGGGTTGGTTTGTCATTGTAGTTCACTTCGATCAACTCTACATGGTTCTGTAGGACAATGAAATTCAATGCACTTATAATTTCCAAAAAAGTGAGCTCAGATTCTTTTAAAAGCATTTCTATGTGAAAACGGATCATTTACATGCCAAAAGCACTTTTAATGTGACATATTTAGCACATGTATTATTGAGAACGAAAGCTGCTTGAACTTAGTGAATTTTAAAGTCTATAAAATGGCACCCTGCTGAGCAGAAAGGTAGCTGTTCAGTGAATTTCCCAGTTATGTGATTATTTTGAATAATAGACTTGTACATAACTTTTTACGAAATTAAAGGTATGACATTTGCTTTAGTTCAGTCCTGTAAATTGCACTTTAGAACATAAAGAATGGGCTGATGTATGAATTTGTTGTTCCTCCAAGCAATTTTGCTGATTTTTTAAAGAACAGTTTTATGTTTCATCTATTGAGTAACACATCAAACAGTTATCTTAGTAGATTTAATGAGCATTCATGTATAACTTAACACATATGAGGATCAGCCAGGAACCTCAAAAATAAAAGTATTGTGTATTACCCTGGTTGTCTGGGACTCACCCAGACCCTGATGCAAGATGACGACTAGTTTGATGAAAAGTCCGAACACTTATGAAGCTTAATTAAGAGAAGCATCTGGAATTATAGAGACATAACAAATTCATTTAATTTAGCTCAGGTTCTCTTTGACTTAATTAAATATACCATACACTTCACTGTCATGGAGTTACGCAGTGCTATCTGCTCCTAGACAAAGAGGAACCAGCAGGAGAATAAGCCGTTTCTTGGATTTTTTTTTTTTTCCCTGTCAGGAACAACATAAAGCACTTGAAAATATAAAATATGCAACAGAAAGCCTCCATGTGTTATACATAGATAAATAAGCATTATTTTTCTCTGATTAGGCTTTGGACAAAGGGCAAAAGTTGCAATTTTTGCACACGAGCTACCTTCAGTTGAAAAACACCCTCCATAACAATGGTGCTGTATCTGCTCGCATTGCTGTCACGTTGGCCACTGATAAGAATCTGATAAGAGTTCACCTGGCACCGAGGAACTACATTACTTTTATCACCAGAGTCCAAAAAGGTTCATCAATGACTACCTATAGTGTGGCACAGTACCTGGCCCCAGTTAAAGCTAAAGAGTGAACAGACCATTTGCAGTTATGCGTAGGTTTAAGAGCTTTGTGGAATTCGGGTCTATGAAACAGAATTCAGAGGATGAAATGAGCATTCGGGAAAGATATTCAGGACAGTTTCTGATTGTAACAACTTGTTTGTTCACACTATGTATATAGCGATCCATAAATAAGGTGCTTGCGAAGAGTACAAGATAATCCTTTCTTTCAGGGATCACTGTTCTTTTAACCTAAACACCAATACCAAACAAACACACACCATAAATTGACTCTACTTGGAGAGATTAAGGCAGAGAGCGTCTCCTGTGATTTGTAAAAACCCCTGCCCTTGATATCAAAAAGCCTCCTCTACCAACACAAACACAGCATGCAAATATTTCTAGCACTTTTAAACAACTCGTGAGCTAGGAAAAAGAACTATCTGAAAAAAACCATTCAAATAGTCATGTCCCCCCACCCTTTTTTTTATTAAACAGGATGCTTTCAGGAAAGATATTCAGAGGTATAAGATCAAAATGACAACATTTGATATTACACGTGACACACGATCCTTAACTTGACCAATTCCTGCTCTTCTATGTTTCATTCCCTTATTGATGGGACTGAGGAATTTTATTTTCTTTTTATTTCAAATCTGATGTAAAACCAGAATGCTATGACAAAAACACAACAGAAAACTAGAAATGAAGATTCAGAGGCCAAATGAACCTAACGGTTTACCACAAAGGGACTTAAACACTCTGCTAGGTATGGAAACTGCCTGAAAATTTCAGGGAATTCAGGGCTCCTGATGATAGACTGCAGTCCGTTGGTTAATGTGCCCCTGGAAAGGGCAAAGGGCTTAAATGGTGGATGGGATAGGTACTTCCTGAATACGTATCCACAGGAGTGTAGGTGCTTTGCCAAATGTATGTGTATTTTCCCTTAGTTCATAGCCTGGAATGATGCATTACAAATTAAATAAAACAAATACATTAATTGCAAAAAATCTTGCTTCCTTGATTTATTTTCAAAAGTGTCATTTAAAAAAATTAGTAGATTTTCAAAATGTAGTAAATGTGCCAGTCAAACAAAAGTAAGAGCTTAAAACTGTTCGCTGTTCACTTCTGAAACGTAATGTTTTGAAGGCTTGCTCAGATCACTCCCTATTCTTCATATCCTGTAGTAATCCAACAGTTACTAATCTAGACAAATGTATGTTAGTGGGGGGAAAAAAGGTTGCTTTTAGCAGACATGCGGCAAGGTTTTAATTTGTAGCTGATAATTTGCTACTGGAAGCTTACCCTGATTAGTCTTCTTATGGCACTAACAGTTTTTGAGGTAGTGTGAATTACCTACTGTGTATGTTTTTACCACCCATTCAGGGATGAAAATGAGTTACAACCTAGGCCTCAATTAAAGCTTGAAATAAGAAAACCTAAAACTTCTTTTATGTCCTCACTTCTAAAGAATAGAATTAGTTGCTTCTGATATTATTGGAATTGTAATTCACACTCCTGGAAATCCAGCAATGGATCTTTCAACCCTTTTCAATGAAGCACATTTCAGCTGTTACCCAATTATGCTGCCTTTGCTCCAAGTCAAATCATCATCCAACAGCTGAGAATTGAAACAGACTCCATTTGTGAAAATGAATGGTGTATTTATCTGGTAATGCAGAATGTTTTTAAGTGTTACTCTAGCTGTCGTGTAGAAATTAGGATGTTATTGCTTGTTCTATTAATTCTCATTTCTGGGAAACTGATTTGTAGGTTGGTTTCATCAGAGTGATATGGTAGGCTTTTCTACCAGCATTATTTGCAAACCATGCCATAGGCATTACAATGAGCAATGTATTGCCCATAATCTAAGCATCTGGCTTAAAATAAAGAACTCATCATGGGAATCATTATCTCTCAAAGGGGAATCCATATTACGCTTTTTGTACACTGGTACTTAATAGTCCACTAATCCTAACTGATCACCTTCCCACAGAATGATGGAAACTATATGGAACTAATAAATACAAATAACAGAAAATAATATTCCCCTTACCTAGGCTTCTCCGTTTTCTCTTAACAATGTGCAAATATTGTTAAGCTACTGTTTGGGGCATATTGTAATAAATAGCCAGATACAAAGCATCCTTCAATACTAGCCAGCAACATAATATGGCAATTTTCTCAGTTTGCCACAATAGCGTGGAATCTTTTAGGTTTCATTAATAACATTTTTAAGGAAGGGAAAAGTGAGAGAAATTATAATGGTAAATATCACTATAATTATTTTATTCTGTCACTATTCACAGGTTCCCAGAGATGATGCGAGACAGTGTAACAATAAACAATAACACAACTGGTAGTTGTTGAGGATAGCAGCTAGGATACAGAACATTCTTCATTAAAAAGAAAAAAAAGTGACAATCAAGGGGTGCGGGAGTCATGGGGAACATTCTGGCATCAAAAATGCCATATCAAAAATACAACATATTTATTTAGGTGGCTACCCTGTGAAATGAAGTGCAGTCACTGCTTCTTAGCTAACATCAGCCACTCTAGTGAGACTAAAGGTAGTGGAAGAAGGCTATCTGTATCAAAATAAGTTCTCCTGCCACTTCTGTGAATATACCGTTAAGAGTGGGGGAAGAGAAGCAACATGCAAGCAAAGCAAAGCTACTGCACTGATGAATGGCAATTGTCAACTTACGTGCTTTGTGTTAAGGTGTTTTTTCCCCCTACAATAATTTTAAAGAACCCTATGCAGATTACATAGAAACCTATTGGGTTTAATCCCTGTTAAATTAAGTAAGTCTTTCCCAAGTAGAAAAACTGTCCAATATAGATTTCTCTCTCTCCTCTACGTACATTATCATTTCTGCTTATTCTTCCCTGCTTTTGTGGTAAATGGACTTATTTAGACTTCCTTTGTCTTTTACGCCTCGTTACCCTCTCATAGCAGGTTTTGTCATGCAGTCACTCTCAAGTTCTTTTTTTTATTGTAGAAGTGACATTTAGAATAATGAACTTAATCTAATTCCATTTTATCATACAAAGGGACAGATTCTCAGCGGCTATAAACTTGTGTATCCCCTCTGAGGTCAGTACATCTGATTTGTGCAACTTGAGTTTGACTTTAAGAAAGCCTACCAGGTGCAAACAGTTCTTCCAAAATGTTTAAATTCTATGGGGATTTTGTCCTAGATTCATCAGACCTCACTTTGGGCATGTAATTTAGGTGCACACATGTCCTGTGTTTCCTCTAGCAGCTAGACATCACTCTGTGGGGACGCTCTCTGTCTCTCTCTCTCAACTGAAAGCAATGATGCTTCCAGCATGGAGGGAACCCCCATGAATTGCCCAACACCAGGAATAAATTTACACCTTTTCTGTTTGTTTTTCAAAGTTGAGGTCATAGCATTGTAGCCACCAAACTTCTCCAAGAGGGTACGGTGTTAAAAAATCCCAACTAGCTAGTAAGAATGCTGCCTTTGCTCATTGCTACAGAAATACTATAACAACACATCATCACGTGATATAGCCACCTTATGAAATTGTCTAGGCCAAAAAGCATTAAAGGGGTGTAAAAATGAGACTTGGGTTGAACTATTCACCGTCTATAATCAGTGCAACACAGACCTTTATACTAGCCCTAAAGAAGCAGCTGGTTTCTGCTACCCACTTTCTCACCTGTAGCTATTTTTTAATTTAAATTAATAACTGGTTACAGATTATTTGTAATATATTAATTTTGACTCTTTGCAGTGTATTCTCCAGTATGACTGGTCATCCAAGTCACTTTTTTTTTCCTGCAGCTCCTTTTGATGACTCAAATGTTTTGGATATAAGACTAGAAAGTTATGAACAGTGAACACCCAACAACAGGTATGCTTGTTCATACCTGCATTTTCCCCATACAAATCCAGTTATTCATGGCATTCTCTCCCATTCTGTGTTTCCTGTTATACTGTATTCACCACATTAGTCCCTGAATATGTATTAAGTGGTCTCTTCTACTGTGTATTAAGACACATGACTAACATTTGTTCCATGTTTGTTTTGAACTGCTTACAAGTGAGGAAAATCAATTTTTTTTTAAGCAATAAAGTGTTTTGCAATTTTTTCCATTTCCCAAAAATTGCAAATAAGAGGCCCTAGTACAAGTGAATTTAACAATTTCCTAAGTTTTAGGCTTCAATTACACCTTCAGATGCATTCAATATTCAGCCAGTTCTAATAAAAATATAAAAACAATCATGATGTTTATACATTCCAATAGCAACAAAATCTGGAAAGTTCAAAAATAATTTTCTATTATATAAGTAGACCTTTCCTTTTTCTATTAAGGTATACGTAGATTTATTTCTATAGACTTGGAAATAGAAAGTGTTGGAGGATATACTACATCTGAAAGAAAAGAACCTGTTTCTTGTATTAAAAAAAGATATTCCCTGGTTTGATTAAAAAGTATAGATCTGCCTGAGAAGAAACCACTACTAGAATAAAGAAAATTATAGAATATTTCTTTTAGAAAGTCCTATTAATAGAAAACCAGAATGGTCATGATGCCCGTTTGCAAGACCATACAGAACGCACCTGGACCACATACCTTACACTGTGCACTCAAGAGATTAAGTGTCAGGCTAAGTCTATAATTTTTTCTAAGTACTGCACATTGGGTCCTGCCACACATAAACTTGGTAAGTACAATAATAAGCAACTATCTTGTGCAACACAAAATCCAGTTTGTACAGTGCTTTGAAACATCAAGACATTTCAAGGTAATTTACCAGCGATATACAATAATTGAATAATACAGTCTGCAGCTCCAAGCTAATGACGGTAAGCAAAGGGAAAACAAGTGAGTCTTCTCTACTATCAAGGTAGGGAATCTTTCTGTTCCTTAATCTTTTCCTCTCCTGGGGCTGTCAATTGTGCAAAATGGCTTGAAATTATGGATTTTTTTCTCATGGACTACAATTTGCTCAGGGACTATTCAAGTAAACAAAGTCATTCAATTTATGATCTGGTTGCCTCCTTCCCTACTAGATTTACAATGCATTTTCTGTAATTGTTACAATATTGATCAAGGAGTGTTTTGTAAATATTCTATAGAGTGGTGGTGTGGTCTATGTGTGGAAAAAGTCAGATGATGTCAGTCCACATTTATTTTACACACAAAAAGATCTGCGCAACATTTTTACTTTGATCAAATCATACTTTGGATTGTTTTGCATATTCTGCAAAAAAACCCAACAAAGCCTACAACCTGACAAACACCACAAGCTAAATAAAACTGGAGTTGTGGCTCTATTGAAGTCAATGAGAGATTTATTATTTACTTCAGTGCTGCAAGCATTGTACTTTGAAAGTTATAATGTACATAGTTCCCTAACAGTATAAAAGAAATTTCTGTTGAAATAGAAGCTAAACCAAAGCTGACTCCTTTAAAGGCCATGTTCTGTTCTACCATATTAACACAGAAAAAAGAGCAAAAAGGAGTGAAAATCAGTACCCAGCAAACATGGTGTTTGCTTTATGCATTTAGTACTTTGTAGGTTATCTGTGATGGATATGATTTCCTCTGTGCATTTTCCTTGATATTCCCCACCAAAACTTTCTACTGAAGCTATTTCAGCTAAAAACACTGTTAACTTCTTCATGTCTCTTCTAGTCCCTTACCAAGCAGCCCTGAAGAGAAGAATATTTAAATTACAGCATAGCTTCCTTGATAGACATGTTAGCATTTGGAAGAGGTCCCCTAAGCAGCACGGTAGAGTAAGCACTCTGTCATCTACTGTTATAGTTCCAGGTCTGCCTGCAGGTTTGGGGGCTTCACATGTGTTTCATTACTGCCCTAGGTGACATGACAAGCAAGCAGAGTTGTATTAACCAGAACTTTGTTAGATATGCTCAGGAGGCTGTACTCTGTGCTGCGGCTCTGCAGCCTGTCCCTCAGCAGCAGACCCACCACTTTGCATTCCCCATTTAGTCTCATCTCCTCTCGAACCCTGAGGCTTTCTCTCACTCCAGTGTGGTTAGTTACTCTACAGCAGTGTTTCGGAAGTTGCATAACTATGGTTTTCCACAGCCCAGAAGTAGGCTTTTTAACTTTCTAACCTGCCAAGTCATGAGACCCCATGTCACATGAGTAGGGGTAAATATGAACTGCAGCCACATGGGGAGGGACATAAGGGATGCACCCCATCCATTCACGCAATTGTAGAAGGGCTACTACATACAAATACATGGGGGACAGTGACTCCTAACGCTGCTTCAGCCCAGGGCATGACTAAGAAACACAGCCCCTGGGTACAACACTGGCCTTTTGCTCCCTCTGTCCAGCACCATATCCTGCACCAGGTACATAAAGCAGGCAAAGAGACTCTGGAGTCCTGTTTACAGTCTGTGCAATATGAGATGAAGAAGAAAAGTGTGAAGGAGAGAGGTCAAGACCTGGCATATCCAGTAGTAACCATCTAGTAGGTGTATGACATACTGGTGTGTCAATGTTTGGCAGGATATTGCACTTTACGCATTCCTACATATAAAATAATAAGGTGCAGACTGAGCAGTGAAGGATGAGGATTTTGTTCATTGATTGACTCCATTAACTACAAAGTACCTACAGCACAACCGTTGCGTAACGCTCACCATTCTCTTCCTGCTTTACAACTGCAATGCACAGAATGAGAATTCATGATTACACATAATAACCAGAAAAACTATTTTATATTTCTTAACTTGTGCAATGTCTATTCATTGACAGGGTCTGTCAATGTGGAAGGTTGCACATCCAGCCTCAAACCCGAGAGAGGGGAAATGGACAAGCTCGGAGTAAGGGCACTTACTCCGGCTCTGCCCTGTCACTGACCTCAACTTCAATCAGGACACACCACACTTTAAACACGGAGCAACGTGTGTGAAGCAAAAGCAGTTCAGCTCCTCTACTGTTACAGGTCAAGTCTGAGCAAAACTCTTTTGAGAAAAGACTGCCAATTTAGGTGAATTATGTGTGGTGGCTTTGTGATGTAGATTACTATCCATAAGGGACTGGGTTGAAAACACTGAACTCATTGTGTATGCACATATAGATTATGTGATAAAGTTAACTATAAATTAAGAGATCTATACTGTCATAAAAACTGTCTCAATAAGACCATTAAAACAGTATAGTAGCTGCATTTTAGATTACTGGACTCTGGGTCTGAGTTTGTAGTTATTTCTTATACTGAAACACTGAATTCCGTTTCTGACTCTTACAGTGTTTTGTAGATACAGTCAGAAGCTAAGAAAGAGCGCTCCACTCTAAAATGAAGCCGAGTTTTCTTTTCCTTTTAGGCAGCTGTGTCTCTTTAGCCAAAATTATTTATCAATTCTTAATCCATTTTTTCCCCTCAAATGTCAGAAAAAAATCCAAAATATGGGAGAAGGAATTCGGCTGGGTGTTTAGTTCTGATGAGCTGAAGTGAAGTTGAACACCATTAAATATTTCTAGGTTCTCTTTCAGGTGAAAATAAAATTTTTAATAATTTCTCTTTGGTGTAACAAGATTTAGTACCTCAATTTCTGGCACTTTATTCCATTTAGATATTATGTGATAGTTTATTATCATAAAAGTAAGATAATGCTGAAAAATGCAGAACCAATGTTGCAAATAATCCCTGCAAAATTTATGACATATGTCCAAAAAAATCCAACAAAAAAAGATGGACTCTGGAAAGTTACAATGAAATGACACTCCAGTATTGTGTCGTGTGGCCCTGATTGGTCTTGTGCTCAAGCAGCCTTCGGTAATTTCAGGAAAATTTTAAAAAGTTGTTTTAAAATACACTGTGGTATGCAGCTTATGTCCAGTCCAAATAGGAAGACCACAGAATAAGAGCTAAACCAAGCAATTTTATAGACAACACAGATATTCACACAGGCTACTGCAGGTATTTCAAAAGTTATGTTCCCCTTCCTTTTTGTCTCCTATAACAGGTTGTACGTTGAAGTGCTCTGTGGGATTTCTCAGTACTTGCCCTTATTTCTTCAGGGGACAGATGAGAAGGCTCCTTGGCATCAACATTACCTAATGGAAAGTTCAGTTGCCAGATGAGAATTCAGAAAGCCAGAGAAACGGCAACAAGGCCAGCATACAATGGATCTTTGTGAACCCCACACATGATCCAAGCTAAGGTAAGCAACAACCTGCTTTGTAATGTCGTGTTTGTTTTAAGTGGTTCTTGTAGAATCAAAGAGCAACTTAAAGAATCAAAACATGTAAATCTCTAAACACATTCTTCCAAGCACCTTGAAACACCATAAAAAGAATCAGGTAGATACAACACCACATATAAACCCAGCAGTTCTTCCCTTAGTCTGCCTGATCTGGTTTACGGGCAACAATTTTTTCCACCTGTTCTGAAATCTGCAGTTTCTTCTTAGTATTTCTACCTTTATAGCTCTCAGGCTAATACTGCACTACAGAAGCATCCTACTTGCAACCTTAACCACAGAAGATACAAACTGTATTAGCAGAATGTGGCTATGTTTGCTATAGATAAGATTCTCCCCTCATCTATGGATCTATCCGTATCTTTGCCAAAAAATCTGTCAAGTCTGTCAAGTGTGGGCCAAGTGTGGGCAAACTGTCTGTGCTTCCCAGACTGATTTGAAAAGATTTTTCTGCAGAACCCTACATTCCCATATCAACGTTTGTTTCACTCTCTCTCTGGGGCATTCCAGAGAATAATTTATGCAATGTCTTTATTTTTGTATTAGTGAACAGTGATAAAAATCTTTATAATCTGTTCATCACCTGAACCAATGAAACTCACTTTTCCATGGATTTCTCTAGTGTTGACTCTGCTATCAAAGAAACTGCAGACCCCAACTGCATTGGAACCATATATGAGCATCTCTCCCAGATGGGATTTCTGGTGTCTTTTAAGGTGTGAATGATCAGAGCAGCCTTCTCCTTCACTTGGGACCTCAAATAGATTTTTACTTTATTTTGTATCCTATCCAATATCTACTGTCTATGAAATTCAGTGGAAATCAGCAACTGGTTTCAGAAGCAATTAGCAGAGGACACAGAAAGACAGAAAAATGGAGACAAATACACCTGTTTTCAAAAGGAAACCAGGCTTGAGAAGTTTTCACAATTGTTGCAAACATGAAGAACAGATATCAGACCACTGACACATACATACTAATCCAAATAGCTTTGTCCAGTAAACTTGGTTTAGGGCAGGGTAAGCTATGCAGTTAAGTGGACTAAGAACTGACCGGCTGACAGATCCCACAGGCAGTTTTCAGTGAAGAACTACCACCAAATGAGGGTGTTTCCATTGTGTGAAACTGGCATTGGGTTTGACCTTATTTAAAATTTGCATCTGCCATATGGCAGTAAATAAACAATCAAGGCTGATAAAATTGGCAGGTAACACAGAGATCAGAGAAAGCCACAGTTAGCAGTCAAGATGGCATAGTATGCTGGGTCCCTCCATGCAAAGTATCAACATAACTAAATGCAAAGCCATACACTGAAGAACAAGAAATGAATATTCAGAAGAAGAAACTGACTACATGCTGGAAAACAGTGGCTGAACAGGACTAGAGGTTACAACAGAAGACTATCTTAATGTGAGCTTCCTGGGTATGTGGAAGGGTTTCCAAGGTGAGTGGCTGGTCGGTTCCTTAGTGCCCCCAGGGACACAACTTCAACAGGCCATATCACCACATGTGATGGTGGAGCACGTGTTGTACCTGGAATGGTTCAGGCTCTCAGCTCAACTCAGCCACCTACACTGAAGCTGATGAAGGAAATGGCACCATAATTGAATTTCTGTGCATAATTTTACATGACAGAATGAACAAAGGGATTTAGTGGCAGAATAAATTAGTACAGTATCCATTCATTGTTTAAGAAATACTGCAATACAAATCCTTGCTGAGGTCACAATGAAATTTGATGTCTCGTCTTAGTTCTTATTTTTCCATATGAAAAGCCCAGGATAAGAACAGCAATGGTATCACAGGTCACAACCTACATACTTTTCAGGGACCCATCTTCTTGCAATGCCTGTCTATAACCAATCCCACAGTTTTCATAAACAGCACATTGAGATGTAGTATTTTTTGAACAACAATGAAGAAAACTCTGAACAGCTAAACCTGAGGAAAATATGTCATGTTAATGGCAAGCACATTTTTCATCACTCCATCGAACAAAAATTTTTCAAAAAAAAAATTAGTGATTTTTTCAAATGTATTTTCTTCCCCAGATAATATGAAAACTATAACATGACTCTGCACCAATGTGCAAACTAAGCATATTCTTAAGAAACCAGGGTCAGCTCCTACAGCCAGACAGCACACTGCCCATGGGACCTTCTGTCCACACCTGGCAACTTCTAGTCGGAAGCATCTGGCATTGGGCTCCGTGACTAAGGGCATTTTAAGGACCCACATGCATAGACAACCGTAAGATCAACTCTGGTATATGGAAACTCCTCAAAAAGCATTTTGCTACCTTTGAAGTATTTTAGAGGCCTGCAGGAGTTGGGAGCACAGTAACCACTACTGAGTACCGTCCACCATGGTGCTGAGTAGACAGGAGTATTAGACCAGGTGAAAAATAAATAAAATAAATGCATTGACTGGGAAAACAGAAAGGTAAGTTTATCTCTTGCCCAGGGAACTAGGCAGGTGGCACAAAGATGTCTGGCAAGTGCTTCTAGTCAGAATTAACATCTAAAAGGAGGCTTTCCTGTGGGTCCACAGACCAAGCCCTGTCACATCACTGGATGGTGATGTAAAACATACAGTGAATCACGTTCCCTACTGAACAGTGCTTGAGCAGATGCAGGACCAGATGCACTCGAATAAAAAACTGTAGAAGTAAGAAAGTTGATAAATCTGTGATTTTAAAATTTTTTTTTTACATACAAGCATAAGCACCCATCTATTTCATGCGCTCTTTAAAGCTCACAGAAACATAATCAAAATTATGTAGTATTTTCTTCTGTCATACATCTGTGCTATAGCCATGCCCAACAGTTTCCTCAAAGTAACTTATTTTTACACTAGCAGCATTAGTGTAAGGCTAATGTGAAAGGCTTTTACATTAAAAAAATGTTGGTTACGTTGTGACAAGTATTTCCTTTTAGATTTAGAGATTTGTATTGGACATTCAACATAAACCGTATTCAAAAAGGAGCTAAGGTTGTGTTTTGTATTTTAAGAGGGAATACAATAAACCAGAAACTTCTAACATGCTTCTCTGAGAGAGAAATTGGTTTTATGTATTAAGGCAGGCTTATAAATATGATAAAATTAAATTTAGCATAAACATGTATCATTTATTCCAAAATACTGGAACATAATTGTAAAAATATAGAAAGAAAAAAAGGAAATATATCAATTTAACTTGCTCTCTTTCTTTATAGGTTGATATTAATGACTTAAAGCACACAAATATGAAATTTATACAATAATTGCCACATTTTCTTATCTGTTCTTTCAAAGGCAATTTCATTTTTAGATGTAATCGTTTTAAACGGCTTTTATAGCAACACAACCACAGACTACTGCCGCTCGTCTGATGGAAACACCCTGCTTCCACAACTCTCTGAACCATAAGGCCAAAGCTACATAAGTGTTGTAATTTCAGAGTAGCAGGCCAGGCATATGCTTTTATACAATCAGAGTGTAATGGGTTCTGTGTGATCTGAGACAACGCCAGGTTAGTTGGAAACAGTACCTAAAAGCTTGGAGATACTGAACACAGAAGTACATTGTGCTAGAGATTTGGAAAAGCATATCTGTATGTAAATTTTTTTGTTATTTTTCTCCTGACAGTAAGAGCAACCACATGCCTGTTGCAAATAAAAATAAACAATGAAAGAATACAGAATCTGTGTGTCCGCTTGCTTTCCTCAAGACGAGTTATACCGTAAGGGAGTACTGTGGCCTGCAAAAGAAGGGAAATAGTTCAAAGGCTAAATTCAGCTGAAAGGGAGGCTAAAGGTCTGTGCGCAATTGCTCCCTGACATTTCTGCATGTAATTACTATCCGTCTATTTTAGACAGACACCTATCTCACTGATTTTGCATTCAGTCACCTCATTTGCATGCACACTTATGGTAATTGCAAGTGTAAATATAGCGAGGAAATTGACCTCAGGCCTTGACTATTTTTTTTAAATGTGGTCCACATTCATAAAAGCACAGTTAGATTTACCACTCAAAAATTCTGCTCCTCATAAATATAAGTATATATTTGGTTTCCAAATATTCAGAAGTGAAGGAAAGGAGAAGGGGAGAACAGCTGTAAGTAAGAATAAAGACATGTTTGAAGGAGCAGGCAGAGCTTAGGATAAGAAATATGGTGACAATATTGTGATTTACAGATCAAACATTCCAGCCAGAAGCTGTGTAGGAAAGCAAGATACAGCACTGTTCCAAATAACAGGATAGCTCTTCAGCTGATGCAATTCAGCAAAGCTCCACTGGAAACAATGAAGCTATGCTGATTTACACTGGCTTGAGATCTTGTTCAATATGTTTATAGCTTAATGGCTCAATATTAATCTAAAAATCAGAAAAATAACAACTTGTCATTTATTTAACCCCAGCATGATGGAAGGTTAAACTAAATACAGAAAGCCCATAACAAATAGCAGGGACATTCTAAGGTCACCAAATGAAGGCTGTCGTTTTTGTATTCAGGCCAATGATAAAAGAGTTTTTAAATGTTTGGACATTCAATCTATGTAGTGCCACAACCTGAACATACCCCTTTGCCAAACACAGGCTCACTAAATCCTCTTGGAATGTTGTTTACCTCTGAATAAATCAAATTTGACAGAGTCGGTTAACTTTACAGATTCATTTTTCAATCACGAGTGATTGATATTTTTTACAGAAAGCAAGCTACAAAATTCTTATTGCATTACTGACTATTGGAAGTCATATTGTTCTTGGGTGTCATATGGAAATCCAAACCATTTTTCAAGTACTTTGTTTCACAGTCATCCACCCTTTCTGTGAGAACACAGCAGTGAGCGTACCTCAAACGAGGATCACCCATCAGAGATAGTTTATCAATTATTTTAAGTCAGTGTCTGTCTCCCAGAGGCTGAACATGCTGTACAGTGCATTTTTCAGTGCTAAAATCCTAAATCCATTATCTAGGCTTATGTCACACAATAAAGAACAGGCAGTAGCTTGTAGTAGAAAGAAACTGAATGAAAGCTGAGATATAGGAAGGTTTATTGCTAGTTGATTAAAAACAAATCATAACAGAAAATAGGAAGGGGAGATAGAAGCAATTTCTATCATTTGATTAAAAAAAAACTTTTGCGGAAAGGCCAGAAATAAAAAAGCCCTTCATTTTAAAATTTCTATGTATTTCTTATTCCCTTAATTAAAGAATAAATATGCATGTAAAATCTTCTGATGCCAACAGCAATATTCATACATTGCATTACTTGTTTGTCCAACTGAATACGCTATTTTGGTTAGTATCTGTTTAAGTATTATACGTATTACTGCTTGAGGCTATCTGATATGGGTATCTATGGAAAAATGATTGTAATTCACTTTTATTATTATAATGACCTTGGTCTATGACAGGACTGAATTAAATATCAGTGAGAATTTACACAATTCACTGTGCTCAGGTTTATGCCACTTAACATTCAGTGTTTAACTGGAGCACCTAAGTTAGGTGGATGGATTTAGATGCACATTGGTCCTGAGGCTCTCTATACTGTCAATGAAGACTGATAGGCACTGCCAAAAGGCAATTTAGATCTCAGATGAATGGAATTACCCTTTGGGGTGCCTGCTGCCTCCATTTTCCATAGAGGGAGCCTAGGGTAAGTGTGCTTCTACACTCAGTGCTCCAACTGAGTGCTTAACTGTTATCTTGGGGTGTATATTATACACGGATTCTGAGGAAACACATATCCTCAAATTGTTAATATTTAATAATACAATGTTATGTTAGAAAACTAGTATTTCCTGACCACAAAGTCAACAACCAGTTCACAAAAAAAAAAAAAAATCCAGTATCCAAGTCACAGCTTTGCACTGAATTTTCTCAGTGTTTCATTACACAATACAGTCTATAAGTGTTTAAAAATCTACTGTTCCTCAAGCAACATCAGCTAATTTCTACACTCTTACATATCTGGGCATTCATGAATTTAATTTTCATTCTTTTTCGATGTAGTCTAAAGGTATTGTCATAACAGTCTCAGATACTTTCATTACAGACGGGCAAACAGCTTATTTGAGAACCTTACTTATTTTTCCTATTCATATATTACAAACAGACTATTAAGCATCTTATTTTGGGGATTTACTTGGAGGGATGGGGGCAGCACTGATAAATATTGAGTGCTCAGAAGTTGTTCTTCATTCAGTGCAGCTAGGGTGTGCACTTGTTTCTTTAGAGTCTAGGTATAAATCCCACTGATATCAACTAACGTATCTCCCCTGGCTCGTGAGTAACCCTCCCTCCCTGAGTAATCTATCAGTTGTTGGTTAAACAGTCTCAGGTTAAGAAACTGAACTAAGATATTCAGCCCCCCGTGTGCATGTTGTAACCACTGCACTACTGCATTAAGAAGTACCATCTCCTCCATTCTTGCCTTTTTTAAAGGAAAAACAATCCCCGTTTACTTCTTTGAAAGTGGAGGCCTGGGCACCTAGCTACAGAGGGGGTGCAGCGATGTGGATCTCGAAGGAAGTGCCACTCTTAGCAGTCTGAGGAGTGCGACTTCAGCCTAGCCCCAGCCACTGCTGGATTGAGTGTGCTTGTTGAAGGTTTTTGTCCATTCTGGTTGCACATTTTTTTTGAGACTTTCATCTGAGACCTCTTGCAGCACCTCTTTGGCACCTCAATTCCACAATCTTCTAGGTTAAGCACTTGAACCAAGAACTTGAGTTTGGTATCACAGCTCTTAAATTCCTTTTTCTGAATTGAGCATGAATGAGACTATCAGGATCGGGATTAGAAAATCGGTGGGACATTGACTGGCTGGGAGAGCACATTACAGAAGCACCACTATGTTCGCCTTTCTCTTAGCATCCCCTCTGGACACCTCTGCCACAGGCTACTGACAGAGAAAAGGTTGTGGACCCAGTGTCTGTGCCTGTGTTAGCAAGTAGAGTGATCAGGTAAGAATGGATCTTTGGAGCAGAACAGTCTATGCCAAGGACCCACTATATACACTAAACATGTTATCAGGTGAGTTTATATCAGCTGTCTCTAGCTTGCTCCCTTGGACTTACTGCTTATTAGTAATCCGAGTGCACTGGGAGCACTTAGGGAGCACATCTTTTTTAGCATTCACCTTAAAAGAATCCAGCTGGCACATGCAGAAACCACACCAAGATGTGAGCCAAAGCGTGGTAAGTGGAGCCTACTGGGATATTCACATGCTTCTTATCCAAAACAAAACACTAATGTAGACAGAGCCAGTGTGACCACTTTTGCTTTCTGAGAGGCTGGTGTACTACAACATATAGACAATTTTGCCTTTTTACTTTCAATATTGGAATTGCTGTTGTACTAGAAGATTACCAGTTAATGTAGTTTTCATAGATGGAATGCAAAGTTCAAAAGATCTGACAATATCCAGGACATTATTTTGTTTTAATACTTGTAGGAAAGAACAAAAGTGACAAGCATCTTCTTGTGAGAGTTTTGGTTTTTTTAAAGCCATTACAGTTACTGCTTTATGCAGTAAATTTATGAACCTATAGTTCAATAGCCCTCTCTCCATTTCAAACACCATATACATTCCTATATCCTGATAATACAGAAAGACTATTTGGTACTCTCTTGCTTTTCCAGAAAGATTGCCTGTAGAGTTTTCTCTGAGAAATGGCCTAAAAGGAGGAGGTAGGGGGGTCCTAGACAGGGAGTATAAAACGAAAACAGGGAGAGTAAGATGTTTTAAACACAGTATATATATTTAGCAATAAAAGAAAAACAAATAAATAACTAAACACTCTTTTCCACTTTGGAATCCAAAATGGTCAATCTGTATTATCATTCAATCAGTGCTACAAAAACAAATTCATTCCAGCACACAGTGAATTTTAATGGCCAAGCAAAGAAACTTTGAAAAATGAGCAGTTTCTAATGAGACCAACCTTAACCAAAGCGTAATTTTGAGCAGATATTGGGCCTCAAACAGGAATTTTGTTCCATTTAACCCTTACATGTCCTACAATAGCAGGCTTGAACAGAGAAGAATGCAACTGCAAAACAATCAGATGTTGTTTCAAAATTTGGATTTCAAAGTCTGCCATGAAATATTCTAGGGCACACAATTCACATCTGACACTTCTTGCTAACCAAAGCTATTTTTGTCTTGAACATCCAGTTAGGATTTTCAGCACTGCTGTTCTAGACACATTAATCCAGTGTTCAACCACAGCTGAAAAGAAAGCCTTCTCTCTGGTTTCATTTTTATGGAAGGGTAAGGCAACAAATAAGCAAGCAGAGCACAACTCTCAAAATTACATACCAGTTCTAGTCCCCATAGTTCTTAACTGGATCTATAGTTGGAGAGTTGAATAGACATTTTTTCTGATTTTAACTGTTCTCCCCACTAGTACACTACAAGAAGAATCCAATACTTTCCAAGGACTTTCATGGAAAGAAAGGCAAAAAAGAAAGAAAAACGAGGAAAAGACCACCAAGTTCCAAATACCAAATACATACGCACGTAGGGTGTGAGAGTTGCTGGTTCAAGCTCTCGATTAACCTTAAGCTCCCATTTTCTAGATGAGTTCTTTAACTACCCAGCTGTATATCTGAGTAGGATGAAGCTTTTCCAGTTAGCTCAATTTTGTGAAAGATTTTTAAAGATTCATTATACTGTTGCACCTACATAGAATGTAGGTGACCTAGTCAGACTAATTAAGAAGGTGGTCTTTAATTTAGGTCTTCCATCTACCAGAGATATAACATAACAAGCAGGAAAGTGTTTGCTACATTGTGAGTTGTTCTAACCATGCACTTTTTTTTTTTTTTAAAGTCTATTGTAAGGCTCTAATGTTAACATCTATCAGCTTCTATCTAGTAGCCTCACTTTTCCCATATAATTTTTTTAGTAAAAGTTGCCATCTATTAACTCCCTTAATTTAATAGCCAGAGCTTTACTGTGCAAGCAACCGCAGAAACTACTATACTTCACAGAAATTTCTCCTCAGTCTGAGCTGCCTTCAGTATAGAGGTGCTGGAGAAAATTATTACATTTAACAACTGGAGTTACTAATGAACAGATGAGTTAGCTGTTACGACCCATCCATGAATAAACAGTAAACAGGAACCTTTAGTGCAAAGTTCAGAGTTTAATAGACACATAGTCGTTAAGTCCAGCCTGCTCTGACTTCTACCTAGCATAGGCCACACAACCAGAAAAAGTAATTCATACAACACCTGGTAAGGAATCTGCCCTTATTTTTGCTCAAGATTCCTGACATGGTTATTTAACCATCCATCCATCTATTCATCCAGCTTTCTGCCTTTTTAATGGTAACTTACTTTCTCACTCTCTTCCCCTCCCTCACCCTAAACAGCTGCAGTATGTAACATACACTATCATTTTCCTATAAAATTTTTCCTACAAATTATAATGAAAATACTGTTATCTTTTTATCTTCTATTTACGATAGTCATACAAAATAATGATTGCCTTTTGCTCTACTGGAAGGACTTTAAATATTTGGATGCATTCAAAATTTAATCTAAGGTCATAATATCCTCATTCCTGTGAGGAAGATGTTGTTGAGCAAATGATAAGCAGGACTGATCTGGTGGTACAAAGCTTTTCAGCCCTACTGAAGCCTTGGCAACAGTCTCATTACCCTCAGTGTCAATGTAGCCAGGATTTCACCCCTGATGTTAATCTGAAATTTCCTTCAACAGTTGAATCACTTTGATTGTGAAACAAAAAGGAATTCATAATAAAGTGACTTGTCTTGTAAGATTTCCCATACTTACTGTTTCTAGACAGAAAGCAAACACCAATGAGATAAAAGATAATGACAAAAAAATGACTGAGTGGTGCCCAGTAACAGGACCAGAGGCAATGGGCACAAACTGAAACACAAGAGTTCCTCCTGAACATCAGGAAATACTTTTTTACTGTGAGGGTGACTAACCGCTGGCACAGGTTGCCCAGGGAGCTTGTGGATGTATCTCCATCCTTGGAGATATTCAAAAGCCACCTGGACACAGTCCTGGGAAACCAGCTCCAGGTGGTCCAGCCTGAGCAAGAGGGTTGGACCAAATGACCTCCAGAGGTGCCTTCCAACCTCAACCACTGTGTGATTCTGTAACACTTGCCCAACTACTTGGGATTTAGACTACTTGGCCCAAGTAAATGCTATTATTAATTTCTTGCCAAATACTACCGATCAATATTAACTTTAAATAGCAAAACAATCTTTTTATAGACCATGCTTAATCCTTGGGCAGAACCTTACAGTTATTAGCACCACCTGGTGCAATATGCATAAAATTTGCTGCCACTGTTGAGACAAACCAAAGCTTATGCTAGATTTCGATTCCACTTAAGGTTTCAAAGAAGGATTTAAATGGGATTTCGGGATGTGGTGTGAAAAGGGTGGCCAAGCTAGTCATTTGCCAGGGTGGTGCACTTGCTGTGAACTCATTGGGTGTGGTTTCTAGACTTAAATATGCAAAGTAATACAATATGCATTTTATTAATTATATAAGTAAATTCTGACTGTACATATAATTTTAAATATAACTTTAAGGTAGATGATAAAATGTATTAAATAAACAATAATTTTGTTTATTTAAACAAAATCTTATCGGGTCATCTGTCTCATACGCCTTTGCTGAACCACATGAAACTCAGCTAAAAATACTTCAACATTTTTTGCCAGACACTACAATGATGAGAATTAAAAAAAAAATAAAAAGAACAAAGCTTTTTCTCAATCATTTTTACAGATCTGAGACACCCACAAACATGCAAAACTGAAAAAAAATGAGATTCTTTTTCTTATTGATTTGGTCAGTTGGTAAAAAGGGTATGACAGTAAGGGGAATGTACGGTACCTGTGTTTTGATCTTTCTTAAGGTTGTAATAGAGAGGTTATACATTTCATCTGAGCTGACAGCAGTTTGAAATGTTATAGATAGGCTTCCTGAGCACAACCATTATTTACTGTTTGACTGTAATGTCAGTCTTTTTCTGCTTTTTCAATATTGTTTGCACTTTGCCTTTGTGAAAAGGGTCTTGATTGAACCATACAAGGGGAGATATTTCTATCTTTCTATGGGATCAATGAAGATGTGTTTACAGGTCCAGGACACAGTGTACACGCCACAATAATGGATTTTAGTCTGTTTGTTGACTGAAAGCTCCTTTTCTTTGTAACTTGTCAATCTTGCATCTATTACTTGATTGCAACATAAAAGGCTATTTGGACAAGCTCTGAAACAACAACTGTATCAATCTAACTGAAGTGGTTACCTGCACTAAGCATGCAGCCTTTAGCAAGCTAAAGCACTTAAAACTTGAAATCATGCAGGATTTATTTGCCTCTCCATCTGTCATCTCTACTGTGTGCACGGTTTTCTTTAAAATATTTTTATTGAAATGGTACTAATCAACATGTGATTGCAATGAAATAATGAAAATTAAAACCCCACACAGTTAACTTTTATAATTCTGAACATAAGCAGAAACCATATGAACAAACCAGTATTCCAGCATGTATCTTTTCCATCACTGATCTCCTGTATCCTACAATGACCAACGCATATTTAGCAAGAGTGCCTGTCCTTAGCTTCTAGTCCTCAGATTTTTAATGTTCTCCATTACAGCAACATACTCCTTGCTTACCCCCCTAGGTAGTTACAAATGTATACCCTGAAGTATCTCATCTCATTACACTTATTGAGTCTTGAAAAATACAGGCATTCATAATCCAAATAAAAGTATTTATCCCCTAAAACAAAATACAGATAAACTGTTTGATTCAATGACCTCCAAGAGCAAGAAAACTCCACAGGTGACAGCATGCAACATAAACTCTGTCAGAGAGCTTATACTGTCGCACAGAAAAAAACCCTCTGGTTTGTGAATGTTATAATGAGTCCAGGAGGAGTGACACCTCAGAGAGTGCAAGCCAACAGGGGAACTTTGCTGAGGACTACCCCAGAGGTAACTGTGCTGAGCCAGAAAGGTTGCAGGGGCAAACACTGTAATCACAGCAGCAGGGATAGCAGAGACAGGGACTCAGAGTTCAACAATAGCTGTAATCAGCACTGAATTTTCTTGGTTTTCCTCTCTCTGCTTTGTGCTAACTAGAGCCAGCAGTGGGAGCACCTGATCCTCCTAACTCAACAGCTCTCCAGCTCCAAAGGTCCACATGTACACAGCCCGTCTGCCACACACGGCAGGATGGCAGAGAAGAACTATCGTTTTCATTTCACAATTGACTGTTAAGACATGGATCAACTTTGGTTCCAGCACACTCCTAGCAGACCACTGCAACTCTACAGCACTGAATATGCTTTGCTAGAAAGCCAAACACAATACCAAAGGTGATACCGAAAGAAGCACCAATAGGGAAGTTGATGCAGCTCTGAAAAACACTCAACAAAAATGATGTCCTCCTAACAAGATTCAGTCATTTGGAATGTATTCACAAACTGCAGAATACTGATACATTTTTTCTTACCATAGTGGTAATTTCTAAAATTATCATTGCTAGAAGCAGCTATTTCTCATTCGGAATAGAAGAACAATAGTTGGCTTGACCTGCACTCTGTTATTCCCTGGTAGCAAGCACAGCAAGAAAAGGACAGCAAACACCTGTTTCAAAAATAATTTCATATCCGGCAGTGATTAGACTGCTATCAAGGGAAAATGTTGCAGTCTCAGTGCTATCATACTGGAAAGCTTCACTGGCAGTAACATTTATAGTAACACAGCTTTTCAAACTAAAATGTAGAAATGTTCTTTCTAAATTGCATAAGACTGTGCCTGTTCTACTCTCCTTTGTTCATACTTGCTCACAAAAGTCGCAAGTAATTAACTTCTATCTGAATGAGTCATGGCTCTAAAAGCTTGTGCTTTTAAAAAGACCGTGGCAATGAGTTCAAAAAGAACTGAGGGAGATCAGCATATGACAAATTCAGAAACATTATTTTTACACACGTTTCATATGCTGTTTCTGAGATGCTTTTGCTCTTTGGCCTTTACATTTCTGAGGCTCAGTAAAATAAACTCCATAATAATTTTAGAAAACATTTCTGTGGTTAATCAGTATGATAGTCCTCTTGCCTTTGCAGAAGTCAAGCAGAAAACTAAAAGCAGCAAATGCTATTGGGAGCAGTGAGCGGCATGACATGTAACAAAAGACTCTTGGGCCATCTTATGCTATTTTGTGTGTTAACTTACCATAGTCGCTTAAAAAAACTGTTCTGTAGTTATATGAAGTTCCAAGTATTTCTCTGTGGTTTAAAGCAATCTAGCAGGTTCCCATACACACATAGTAGACAGGCCGAAGGGGTTACTCTTAATTTGGTTTGTAATCATGTGGCCAATAAGCCAGCCAAACCCCACACAACTCTGAACAAAGATGCATTAACTGGAGTCTGCTGAATCCTAAGAACCTTCAAGAAGTTTTATAGAACTATTAGTTCAAAAGGTAATAGAAAATTATTTGTAGAGCTGTATTTCCAATTCCTGTAAGTACCTTTGTTTCAGTCTCAATGCCATATAATTTATCACATTAGTCATTGTAATATGGGGCATATGATGCAGCCTGAAGAAAGAGAATGAATAAGTACATTTCTGTCT
This sequence comes from Fulmarus glacialis, assembly GCF_000690835.1. Taxonomy (NCBI): domain Eukaryota; kingdom Metazoa; phylum Chordata; class Aves; order Procellariiformes; family Procellariidae; genus Fulmarus; species Fulmarus glacialis. The sequence goes on along the minus strand of NW_009185738.1, from coordinate 12,841 downwards.
TTTTATCCTGTTTTCGTCGTCTAAAAAGGAAGTTTCTAAAGATAGAAGAGGAGAGCAGCAGGAGCACTAGTAAGGGGTGGAAGCTGCAAAAAATCAGTATTCCATTTACAACGCCAGCCAGCAAACAGCTTTCTGTAAAGCAGAGTATGCAAAGAAACAGTTAAGAAACCTTGTTTTGTTTTAGAAAGACAGGGGACAAAAAGAAAATAATCACTAAATATCTGTAATAAAATATAGATTACAATGTCTTGCAATTTCTGGTGCTATGATAGCCAAAAATCCCTAAGCAGGATGAGCTGCTACTAGTTACTTTATATAAGCATCTGAAAGATTCAAGTTGTGGAAAGTCAGCAATACAAGCCAGTGGCAGCCCCTCAGTGCCAGCAGTTTAGGTTCTACATAACAGGTTTATGCTGCCACTTCAAATGGTGTTGATGGACTCAACTTTTTTAACAAGAAAAAGTCTGTCTAAATAAGAAAAGTACAGCAGAATGGCACAAGTGAAGAAGCCTAAACTTGACAGAGCTGACTTTTCATAGATCTGCCCTAAGAGCCACCAGTTGTAGGATGCTAAACTTAGGTAAATCAGAGGCAAGGTGAGCATAGGCATGACAAAGATAACTTAAATTTGAGTCAAATTAAAAGGACCCGACATTTTCTGCTGTTTTCTTCTAAAACTGTTATAAATTTGACATCCAGAGTGACTTAACTTTCTATCCCTGAATTAATTTGTAAATGCTGGGAACATAGCACACTTTTTCCCCATGAAGTTACAGTGTGCACTCCAGTCAAGTTAGTGAAAGCTGCCCTGTTTTTTGTCTTAAACTGACTTCCCACTTGACAGTCTCATGTCGCCTCAATGTCACTATCTCTGTCAATCCCAGCCAGTTTTTTTGTCAGCCACATGTAGAAATAAAAGAAAAAATGTCCACATATGTTCTTTTCAAAGCTTGATACAGAGACTATTTTTGTAGTTAGCGCAAAAACGCTCAAGCCTTAGCTGGATAACTTCTGCTAATCCCCCTGATCACGTCAGACCAACAAGCCCTGATTATGCTTACTACATGTTGTAATATATACAAGTGAGAAAATAAATAGCGAGAGAGAAAATAAAATGTATCAGTGTCATGCACTGCTAAGACTGCTTATGCAAACCTGCGGCCTAAAGAACGATTTTATAGTCAAACTAGTGACAGTAAAGTTTAAATACATATAGAGAGCACCAGTAACACAGTAATAAAAAACCAGAATGTTTATGAGTCTAGGTATTTTTCATCAGAAAGAAATGTTTGCATAAGAAATCCTGGTGCATCAGATGACACAGCTTTTCCAGTTTTTCCACTGAAAACAAAGTCTTGTCCTTAAAATTTTTACAATGTAACTTCAAGTGTATTTGTGTAGCAGCCCTCTAAGTTAGTACAATGTGGCAAAAAGTAATTTTGCTTGTCACCTAAGAATACATTTTAAGAAAGTCTGATTTGGGAATCAAGTCTGATCTTCCCTCAAGTTGCATAAAAGACAGAAGAAAATGGTTTAAAAGCTAGATCTGATCAGTAGGTTCAGAGTAATCTTCAGTACAAACTGGATGGCAATCACTCTGGGAACTTAGTTTCCTTATTTTTAGCAGTTGCAAAGATAGACAGGTGCTTCTCAACAGTGTTGGTTAAAAAGGAAAACGCCACACTATTACTGAATTTCTGCCACTTTTTAAAGGAAATGTGCAAAATTTACAATAGAGCGATATAAAAAATTCTTTTTAGATACACAATTTATTAAATGAGCATGACTGAAATTTGGTGGTAAGGGCACCGGCCTCATTCTTGGCTCAAAAGACTCTCTGTGCAAATCACACAAAACAATTATTAGATAAAATACATAAAACAGGGAAGAATGGAACAAGGACACGTTCTGGGCCTTTTTTCCTTCATAAGTTCCAAATAATTTCATCATGCTCATCACCCGTTTCAGTGATTCATGATTTTTTTTTCAGCCCAGTGGAAAACCTTCAATAGAAAAGGAGTGACAACATAAACATCTCAAAACACCCTTGTAGTCAGAGCAATCTCAGGACAGCTGAGAAAGGTTTTGAATTCCTTGATACAATTTGCTTTCAATCCAACTGGTAACCCCCAACTAGTATTACCAGGCGTTGCAGGCAACACACCCATCCAATCTCCCATCTCAGGGGGAAGGAAAAAAAAAAAGCCTGCTCCATTTCTGTAAACCAGAACATACAATTCTACCTTCAGGAAAGGATCTTCAGCTGTCGGTTCACAAACAGCATCTTTCTTCAGGCCTGATTAAGCCCTGGAAAGTTGTGATATTTAAAATATTTTCTGTTTTTAGGGCTTTATTCCATGTGTTTCAGATCCTATTTTGTGAAATCTAACTTTCTGTATTAATTGTATTACCTAGCTCTGTATTAATTATATTAATTAACTCTAGTAGCCTTCATAGCTAACACTGTTCTGCTTTTTACATGAGATTCAGGTGCCCAAGGTGTAGCCAAGAACTAAGAACTGCCATACCTAAATACCTTTCTGGTTTCTTACTTTACCTGGGAAAGGATACATAACAAAAATCTTTCTCTTCTCCATGCAGAATAAGAAAGTTTCTGATGTAATGCTTTACAATACCATATAACAGAGAGATGATTGACTTCTGTAAGTGGTCTTATTGTTTATGAAGTTGGTAACTTTGACCAAAATAACTTTCTTGGAGACATCTTCTTGATCACGGATTTTTCAAACATCATAATTTTATGTTACAATGCTGGACCATCATGTATGTTTATACGTATTGTAGGCATTTGTAAAATCGGATCATATACTTATGTGAATTAAATGTCTGCATAAATAAACATATGTACTTAAACATTATCCTAGTGGGAAGCCATAATGAAATACTACAGCTGATTAAATCAACCAGGTAAATTCTCCCTACAGATATAGGAGGAGGTACTGCAAATATTTCCCCGATTTCCTTTTCCCGAAAAGTTGGTTATCTTGTTAATTCAGGAAAGTATTAACCATCCAATAAATTCAGCATATCCCTAGTTGTAAGCTGTCAGGATGTGACATAACATCCTATAACATGATGCTACATGGTACATAATGCCTTAAATTAAAAAGAAAAAGAAAGCAAGACATTTCTTTCAGAGAAATAGTAGGTAGCTAATCTGAATATTTGGGGTAATTGGCTCTAGGAAGAGAGAGAGATCATTATTTCAGGTTCCCTAGTGAGTGTTAATTAGTCATATTGCTTCATTGTTTGACAAAGAGAACATTGCTCGTACTGCTAAATCTATAATGACACATAGGCTTTTGCAGCACAGGTATTTTAAACTACCATGACTGACTGACAGGTGGGTATTTCTATTCATAGTTGAGCGTGCTCAGAGAGTCAAAGTTATGTTGTCTCAGAGGAATGAGAGTTTTCTCATCCTGATCATGAGAAGCTTTATTTTTAAACAGCAGAGAACAAATTGCACTCTGACCATTAAAATGGGAGTCCTCTATTTGTAAGCATAAAGGGTACACGCTTTCCTTTAAGAACGCAGCCTCAGCGCTACACTTAGCCAGCCAGCAGTCAATAGCTGTAGGTAAATTACCAGTACTTTGCTGTCATGTTAGGCATCCAAGTCCAACACTGAAGTGCAAGAGTGGCAGTGTCATGCCTGTCAAACTTTTGTTGTCTGCTTTTGACAGCCAGATTTTTAGCACTAAAAACTTAGGTAAGTGAGAAATAGAATCACAAAGATAGCTGTATTGCTCTCTATATCTTTGACATGACTACATTGTCCAAAAAGAGAAAAGACAAATATTGGCTTTATTGCCTACATGAACCTCAGATTAAAGTTCTTATTCCAAATAACATTAATTTATTGAAGTCAAACAGTTAAATAGAAAGGACTTAGAGAAAACAACTAGAAAATTATGTGATGGTCTGACATTCCCAGACATGTGAAATGTTTTCAAATTGTTCCTCCACATCCTCAAATCTGATGTCTCTTCCCTCCTAACAGGATTACCGATTGCAACAAGACATGTGGGAATTGTGTGTGTGTGAGTTGTTATTGGATTCCTCCCCCCCCCCCCCTTTTTTTTTTAAATGAGAAACAGATGACCTAGCTCAGGCACTCAGATACCTGTTAAGTACCTCGCTTTGTCTTCTTCAGTATATCTTGCTCATTAGCAGGGTGGATCCTCATTCAGTTCATCAGCTTTTGCGTGCATTTGTGTGAGGACTCAACAGATAAGCAGTGACAAATTAAAGCTGGACATATGAAAAAGTTCTTGCTGCTAGTTTTGTGCTCTGACTTTCTTAAACTACTGAGCTAAAACTTACAATACTTTGAGAGCCAATTAATGAATTGATCAGACTTCCCTACCTTGAAAATGTTTTTGGAGGACAGAACAATGTCTAAGAATGGGAACAACTTCACTCATTAAGTCATCATTACATGTCTGGCAGAACAACTGGATGCCTATCTCTTCCCATGAACTGTATGAACCATCCTGGTAACGCTTAGTGCAGGAGATTAACCACAATAGTATCGGAATCCTAAAGTGGAATTACAGCTTTGTCAAGGACAACCCCGTCCCGGAAAAGACTGCATTACTTTTTATGTTACAATGTTTCCCTCACAGTCCAGATCTAAGTGCACTTACTGGCTACTTTTATCTGAAAAAAAAATGTATAAACTTCCACAAAATATAAGATACTCAGACTTTTATATGATATGACTGTAAAAAAACCCCACACCAATGTAAATACAAGGGCTACACTTACTGTGTTGGTGTAACTTTACTGACTTCATTGAACAGTGCTCCGTGACCAGAGTACTAGACAGCACTCAGAAGGTCTACTTTCTTTTTAGGTAGAACTTTTGAACTCTGTTATCTCGTCTACCTCAAAAATATAATGGAGATTTGTCTTCATAAAATATCATGAGGCCTACAGTACTGTGTAATCGCTAAGAATTAGCCTGACCACCATTCCTCAGCATGAAAATGTATGCGTCTCATAACAATGAGATTCTGTCAATGTCTACAACAGGAGCACCTTTTATCAGAGGTGATTACACCATATATGACATTGAACAGTACAAAAACTCCACCCATAGTTTGAGGACATACAGCAATGAAAAAAATTACTGCTGATTCATAATGACATTTTAAACAGGCATTAGGTATGGTAATTGATATGATATGATAATAGTCATCTGTATCCAATCTTGTCCACTTAAACTTCAAAATTTGTCATAAAAAATTTAAATAGCAAGACTCCAGGTGTCCTGACTAAATTTTTAGGTCATTCTTCCATGACAAGAGAATTAGTCCCACAGTGTTAAGCCACTATGTATTATTCCCCTCTTGGGGCACCGGAGAAGCACACGAGAAGTCCCTATTATCAACAGAGGTGCATACACAAATCGAGAAAAGAAGATCTCTGAAATGGTCTTTTTAAACCATTCTAATGATACCTTGCTTTCCAGCATGTGGCATTTAACATTTTCAAGGCACCACACAGACATTAACTAATGAATCCTGACAACATCCCTGTGAGGTAAGTGTCTATAATCATCACCATTTACAGGTGGTGAAGCTGACACAGAAGGCCACCTTTGTACATGAGCTACAGTAGGGATACATTTAGCCAGATTAGTTAAGTGTCATAAAGAATTTTAAACAAGTCGTTTCTGCATGTTCATAGCAGAGCTAGAACTGGAACCTGGGGTTTCCTCTCTTCAGTCACCAGACCCAGTACACCAACGTGTTACCTGATGATTTTAAGCAATTCTGGGCCACATCTTCAGCTGCCATCAGCAGCTGCTATTTTTCTGAATCCGGCACCGTTGCAACTGCTTACACCAACACTGAACTTAGTCCAAAGGCTTTCTGAACAGTTTTGCACAAAAACTCTTTACGCCTGATTAAAAAGACATGAAATGTCTTTTTTTGGCAGCACCTGGTCTCTTCAGGAACACATGTTTACATTTTGCTGAATTACACAAACACACTACGCTTTTTGGATAGCTGCAGACATATTAATATTGAACTGCAGACAACCACATGTTGGTAATGAGCCCATTTTGTGTCTTGGCTCGTGGAAAAGAATGTGGAAATACCTTGTTCTGTGGTATTTTTCCTCTGACAGTACTGATACAGTGCCGCAGGCACTCTGAAAATAATAGCATAAGGTTAACTGACAATTGCATGTGTATATACACCGATAACCTGATATTATCATATTGTTAAAGAAAGAAAAAATCTGGGTCTAGAACATGCAACTAAATAAATTTCTAGCTGGTGAAAGCAAGTGAAGCTAGAAGAGACATTACGCTCAAACTGCTCACATAGCTCACACATTCTGTACACAGCCCATTTCAGAAAACTCTGAGAACCCTAGAGGAGGGGCAAAGACACAAGGAAAGCTTTAAGAAGTGGTAAAGCATCAGCCCAGCAGTACTTGCATACCCGCTGCTCCCATGGAAGTTAATAGAAGTTTTAAGCTTTTCATAAATGCACTATCAGGCCACACAAAGCAAGCAAATTAAGCAATAAAGGATTCATCTGAAAATGGAGTGGTTTTGACAGCTGGAATTATCTACAAAGTTTTCTTCAAAACAGTAAGACACTTCTTTCAGGAATGAGGGGAGAGTCTGCAGGCCCTAAGTTGCAAGGTCTCAAGGAATTGTATTTGTGGGACAATTAAAAATTAGCATCACTATGTAACACAAATGTATTTTTTTATATGTAGCATGGCCCACAACATGCACTAATGAGACATCCTAACTGAAACTATCCTGCTGGCTTCTTGAAGGCTCCCATCCTTACATTCTGTACTAAGCAGAGAGCGAGCTGTTGCACTCAATGCAAAGAGTCTGAATAAACAGACTCTCTATGCCTCTCACTTGTGCCATGCTTTGCAAATCAACTCCTCTCCCCCTGTACCACCTGTGCTCCTTTTATGTCTCTTCCTACTCATACAAGTCCCCATTAAGCTGTACAGTTTACCCTAAAACCACTGCTTCATAGCTTAACGCTTTTCATACCCACAGAGTTAAACCAGGTCCCTTAACTGTGCTTAGAAAACACGTCTTTTTGTTTTGTTTTGTGTAAGGTCTTTGTTAGGAGTATTATTCTGGGTGTTTATGAAGTTACAATTATATCTCTGTAAGCCCAGTATTTACTACCTTTACTAAGTACACTTTTTCCCTTTAACTTTGCTGACCTGCCACATAAAGTAAGTCTTGCATTTTACCTGTAAATTAATTACCATGAGGTTCTTCATTTTCCTTTAACAGAAGAACATAAACAAGTTTCACGTATGTCATTTTAATTCAGTAAGAAGCTTTATCTATTCGTTTCTCTTCTGTACAACCAAAATTGAGTCTCTTAAAGCATATATTCTGTAGCTAGAGACGATTACCTGGAAGTTTAGGTGGTATCACGGTTTTAGTGTTGATGACTGAAGAATTTAAGGGAGGATTGCTGGGAAAGTACGCTATACCTAACCTTTTCACCAGTTGTCTCACTGCCTGGCTTTAAATATATTTTTTACTCAATCAATAATTTCTTAGCTGACAAAAACAATTTTCTAAAAGCTGTGGTAGTATGTAGAATTTGTTATACAGCAGTAATTCAACTTGTCATGTTGTCCAATAGAAATATTACCAGAAGGCAATCCACCAGTTTCAGTCACTGTCACCGGAGTTTAAACAACACCACAGCATTTGAGAAACAGGGGTTTGCTATAAAATCTACATCAGCTAGTGGTGGCAACCTTCCATATCATGTCACCTTAGGTGGTGGACTCAGTCAATACCTTTTGAATTGTTTCTTACTCAGAGTAAAAGAAATGTGCAATGTGCAATGCAGAGGACTGAAAAAACTTTTAGACCACTGAGCTGGCATGTTGAACATGATGCAGTATTGCTACCAGAATATCTATCAGAGCAACGCCCTTAACAATTACTAGAGCCCTTAACAAATTATTAGAGCAGAGCTCTTAACAAATAGGTACACATGTTCCCACTGAGACAACTTTGCAAGGAGAGGGAAAATAATAGGGAACACAAGAAGCTCAGATCCTCTCCTTGCCTGCCTCCCTCCCTCCCAATTTGTGAAGCCATCCCCAGTGCCCCCAGCACCTGGGAACGAAGGGCAGGAGAAGAAAATACAAAGCAGGGCTACAGCAGCACAGCAGTGTGCCTGGGGAGCCCCTTCATGTTGCTGAAGGGAGGGGCAGGGGCTGGCACCGCTCCTCTGCCACTACCAAGGAGCCAGGGCCATCTTCCACTATAAGCAACTGCCTGGTCTGTGCCATGGGTCAAGCCAGCTCACCCTCAGCTAAGACGCTGGATGCGACTTCCAAGTCTTGCACTTCCAAGTCTTCTTTGGGGGGCTCATGTCTAAAAACTAATACAGCTAACAAGATAGATTTTTTAAACACAAAATATTGTGTGATATTAACATTGAAAACAAAGACCAGCATAAAAGAAACCAGAGTTTAAGAAAAGCAGCTTGAAAAGCGTATTTGTTTCTTCTGTTCCTACAGCAGCACCAATTTGTGTTCCTCTGCTTTGCATGACAACAGCCTCCCACTCCCAAAAGCAGGACTTTTTAACATTTACATGCTCATTTTGATCTTGTGGTATCTAGCACTGATGGAAGAAGTTGTGTAACGCTGATGTGATCCTCAAAATAGCACCTTAGTAGCTAAAAGCTAGGGCACAGATTTTTACTGATTCCTGCTATATTTAGCATTGTACTGCCTTACAGTTTCCCCAATAAGCTTCTATTAAGTTAAATGTCATATGCCTAATTCAAACTTGCCAAAGGCCCAACAGTACTGAAAGAAAATATCCCAACAGCAAGGTCACTTGATTCATAAATCATCGCAACTGATGTCAAATTTTCACAGGAACTCTAAATCCAGGGCTTGAACAGGGAGACATAAGACTTTCAAACAGAGAGAATTCATCCTCTTTGTTTGCCTGGAAATACAGTTTATCATGCTCAGTTCTATAGTACAGAATCTCCAAACAAAAATGAAGTTTCAGAGACTTTTCAAGAAACTCATTTATGTATTAAATCGAATTAAAATTAATTCCTTCAGTGTGTGCTCAGTGAATTGTGGCTTTTCCCATGTTGTTCTCTTCTCGTGTTGCTAAACTTTTCATAAAACCCAACTGTATTTGCAGAGATTAGAAAATAATTAAGTGGTGGAGCAGCGCCGAGTGTTACAATACTGGTCATGTTAGTAACTCATGTTAGTCTAAATATATGAGACAAGAAGCAGCACAGGTGATCCTCACTGTTATTTTCCAAAGAATGTACATTGCCTTACAATCTATTAAAATCATATTGCCAGCCTTTTGTAAGCAGTGCTACAACAGAAAAAGTCAGGCAACTTCAAAATGAAATTGTTTTGCTTTCCCGCCATAAAGATTAGCTTTATCCTTTAAAGTATATTCAAATAATTTTTTTAATAAGAAACCAAATCTCTTTTATTTTTTCCCACTTTTTTTTCCAGACAAGGACTATTATTTTTTTAGATTTTCAGAATTTTATGAAATTACACTAATCTGCGAATAGTGGCAGCCAGCTTAAATCTGCACTTCCAAGCGATTCAAATACGCTACTGAAAAATTGAGCCTAGTTCTACACGTATCTTCCTGGTTTCGCAGTTGTGGCAGGGATTCAGGCAGGGTGTGTGTGGCAGGCAGGGTGGCAGCTCGAGTGCTGGCTCCCCTGACTGGCACTGCTGCCTGTTGCGCAGAGGAGCAGCACGCCTGCTCTCCCGACTCGCTGCCGACTGCTGATACAGAAGAGACAACCCGGAGAGAGTGAACGTCGCTGTCAAACTCAAAATAGCAGTACACTCCGTTAGGGTGGCTTTACCTCCTGCACTGGTGGGAGATCTGGAGGGGGTTTTAGTGGAGGGAGCTCAGGCACTGGGTGTCCGCTGGAGACAGGCAGAGCCCCGACCCCTAACCTGCCCCCTTCGCGGGCAGCCGTCGAGTTCACCTCCTCCAGCCTTTGGCAGCAATTCACACCTGCTCTGTTTCATTTCTTAGATAGGAAGTTACCATCATTTGATATTTTTCAAGACATAAACAGGGTTTATGCATTATGGTTATGTGTAACACTCAAAGGCCATACTTGTAACAAAACCGGTCAGATTTTACCTGTCTGTTAAGGAGGTCTATCAGCACAAACCTGAGGCAGTTCCTCTTTGTCTGGGCCTCTCAGACCACAGCTTGTTTCCCCTTTTAGCAACAATGTCAACTCCCAAATTAAGAGTAATATTAACATACTTGTAAACTGTTTTTAATTAATTCTTTAAATATCTGAGTTGATTTTTTTTCCTATTACCCATACAAAAATTTTCTCTATTTTGTCTTTTCATATTTCTGAGCTGGATGCAACTGTTTCTTGCCTTACAATGGCAATCACGCTTGTTTTTCTCTTTGATCTCTTTCTTGACCACATGAAGAAACAATGGACAACACAGACAAAAAAATTTTAATCCTTATCATAACATCTATTGGTACGCTAAGCAAAACATAATGGGGTGCATGTGCCATGCAGGATTTGATTAGTAAAGTTCTCAAGACCCATTTTACATTCATAATGTCTATTTCTTTTAGAGAAAGGAATACAGAGAGTTATATGCAACCAAAGGTACAACATCATTAAGCATTTTTCATGGGAGAACCTTGTGTATAGTTACACACCTTAGCACCAGCTATATCTCCAAAACACTCTATCGCAGCTCCTTGTTCATCAACCCTCCTCTTCAGCTACAGTTTCTCCTTATCAAATTCCTCAGGAACTTGAAAGCTATACTTCTTTTTCAAACTGGCATAATTGGGTCACTTATGTTTTCCTTATATTCCAGACTGCCTCCACAAACACATAAAACCAAGAGTAATCCTATCTTCTTAGTATCGGTCAGGTTGAACAGACCAGCAAAGGCAGGTGAAAATTTTTGCTTTTTAACAAATGAATACAATTTTTCTTAAACAGAAAATATTTTAAAGAAAATAAAGATTCCCTAATATTGAAGAAATTAAAACATTAGAAATACTTATATTTCCCCATTTACTTTAAATTTGAAGAATTTCTTTGTGCTTTTCCCCCCTCACAGTCTCTACTCATTTACCTAAACTCACCATTCACTCTTGATTAAATATTTGTTCTACTGATCTCTCTTTGATGTCACAATCCAAAACACAGAATTGTTAGGACATTTTTAGGACACAATATTTTTAGGACAACATAACGGTGTGGATTTAAAGGCAGCCAAAAGCTGCTGAAGAGCTTCAAATCTAATGAGGCATAATTTATATGGAGAGGTAATTTCTTCTGTGAGACTCACTGAATATAGCCATAGAAAGCAAATGAACCTTCAGCTGAACAAGCCATTCTTCAGATTCTCTCCACCTTAAAGCTTTTTTTTCCAACTATGTTTATTAAATATTTTACTTTTCACTATAATCTTCTCTTTGTAACAATCATGGCTACACCAATACTACTGATTCTAGCTAAGAAAACTGAAATTGCTGCGGTGGAAATGCAATACTTGGAAACTGCATTCCAGACTTTTCAGATACTGCATGCACATCGTTATTGTTTCAGTCTTTGGGTTGCTAGCTGTTATACAGACAGAATATGATACTTAATAACTTAGTATTGGAGAAGAATTATTAATCGGAAAAGATGTATTAGACCCCATTCTTCTTCCATATTGAGGAAGGTCTTCAGAACATAAAGTGATGATAACCTTGGTTTTTTGGGTGTACACACTTCAGATTGCTTCGGTATTATGACTTATTGTCTCCCAGTTTGCTGGGATACACCACTTGGGAAAACTGTTGTATACTAAAAAAGCAGCATTTATTTACCTGTCCCCCTAGGCGCCGGCAATTTCCATGGCAGCTCTGACAGCACAGCATCATACCTGCTGGGATGAGGTGGAATGTTGTCATACAGCTGAAAGAGAGCTGGCAACTAGTAACAGCTATGTAGACCAAATAAATATATTTTAAAATTAAACTGAGGATGCTTTGCCAATTGGTACATTTTGCAACCAAACTTTAATTTATGTTACTCTCTCAAAAATCTACAGGCCAGTTTTATCAGTTATTTGTAGGCTGGCACAAATTTCAGTAATCTTGCTGACAACTTGTCTCTTATTAAATTTGCTTTGTTTTAAAAAGAGAGGTAACTGCCAGCTGCAACATTTGGTTCTCACCTCGCCAGCAAACCATGAGCAATGCTTTAATCACGGCTTTCTATCTGGGCCATTACAAAGCAAGGGGAACTGCAATTTTTTTCATTTCCCAGTTCAGTTTCTGAATCTGGTCCTCAGCAAAGTGCAGCAACACACGAAATAAAGGTTTCAGATTAAACTGATTTCTCATTGTTATTGTTTGAGGTTAGAAAATTATTCATTTTCCTGGGACTAGAGATACTTGATCATATCCTCTAGGATTGTAAATTACAATAGCCTGATTGAATTCAGCGGACCTGTGACAGTTGATATTAATAGTGCATCCATCTCATCATGTGTAATCTACCCGTATTTAGCCACTCTACAGAGAAGTATGCAGAGACTGGACTGAAATGAAAAAATAAAAATCAATAATTAGGTTTTCTCACCAAAATTAAATTTTGAGTAAAAACCAGTCACTGTTCAACTTGAAAGCAAGCAAACGAAGGGCGAAATCCACAAAAGCCACCGGAGACGGATTAGGCGGCTACCCGCCTTCCCCTGACGGCCTCTGAGGGGCCGCGGGCGCGGGCGCTCCCCCTCCTCCTCCTCCTCCTCC
>NW_009185737.1:229600-244427 GCF_000690835.1 Fulmarus glacialis | reverse complement strand
AATAATAATAATAATAATGAAAAAATCTCTACTCCCAAGGAGCTCAACTAGATCAGGAGAAAAAATTACTGGTTGGGGGAATTTACTGGCTCAGGAGAGAGTTGCTTTTTCCTTCATTTATGCCTGAGAAGTGAGAAGATGGTAACATATCCGTGTGATAATCTTCTGACTGGAGAACATACACATGAATTATTTTTCATTTATCTTTCCTTTTATAATGCAGTCAAGAGTTATGCAGGGTTCTGGGTTACAGAACAGACGGCAGAAGGATAGTTTTCCTTAGCTGCATTTACACATTTTTTTACTCGGAGAACCCTTGGAGCTTTGAGTTTCTCCAGCGCCAGGCACGGTACAACCCTGCGTATAATGACGTGAGCAAGATGAATGATGACGGCTGATGACTGTCATAAGAGGAATTTGCTTGTAAAGCAGATTTTACTCTCTAAAAAACCCCTCGGGATTGGAGCTTAGATTGGATTGTTAAACTGGTGAAGGAAAATGCCCCAGACAGAAAGGCAATTTATGGTGTAAGATGTAATCCCCTGATCCTATCCTGTCTCATGAATACAGGTGAATTTTTCCACGCAGGAACCCTGGGATGCTGAATATCCTCACCTATGCTGACAGATACAAATAGACCATTTGGGAACTCTGGGACCAGCCACCAAATCCACAGAGGGCACATGCAGTGGAGCCAGCACCGAACCTGCATTGCCAGACCTCCGCTTGGCTGCGGCAGGCAAGAACACAGCAGCCTCACAGCCCAACGGCAAAACGGGGGGCTGCGGGGGGGCCGAGCTTGAAGCATTGATGCACCATCCCAAACAGAGCACAAGGGCTGCAGTCAACATTCGCAACTCAGAACCAGAATACCAAGAGCTTGATGCAGCTCTCATTTCTACAGAATAATCCTAGGACCAGAAGAAATGGGTGAGATTTCACAGATGGATATTTTCCACTGCAGGTTCTGATATAATAACTAAACTGTGTGAAAATTAACATTGCAACTCTTGAGATAATACAGGGCTAAGCCCTTCAGAGCTGGCTTTCTCCTTTGTAGCAATCTCACATTTAGATGGGCTTCAAAAGCAGCCTGTGGTTGTGACCGCTTTTACAGATAAAAATCTTCAGGTTCATGCATCTCCAGCAGGAGTAACTGGGTAGCCAAATTGCTCCCGCAAGTTTTACCGATAAGCAAAATTTCAACTGATGAGCTCCTCTGAGGTACCAGATTTTATCACTCTGTTTTGCTCCTGTTGATCCATATCCTTCTTCTGCTCTTAGCACTTCCATTTCTCGCTGCGGGGTTTGAATTTACAAGCCCTCTCATCCTAGCAGATGACAAGAAGAACCACAGATCCCTGTAACTCTCCTGCGCCAGGAGCAGAGGCAATGAGGGCTACGGAAAGCTGGATGGTCAGCAGATTGGACGACACCTGTGAGTCCATAAATTACACAGTTTTTGGAGCGCGACATTGCCAGACAAAAGTGGCCCAATGGAGATTGTTTAGATATCAGTAAAGGAAATGCCTGAAAGCCTAGGAAACCGGGTGCGGAGGGAAAGGCTGAACAAACAAGGGGAACTGAGCCTACAGAAGAGAAGACGGGACTGTAACAACACTATTCCTGTACCTAACAAACAATATTTAGAGGATTTCACTGAGCCGTACATGGTCTGATATATGTAAGTGCCTGGGAATGTATCTACAGAAAGCAAAGCAGGCCATTTATACTCTGTTGCATTTTCTATCCACAGAGCAAACTAGAAAATAAATTTCCTTTGAAGTTCTCCAACTTACTCTGTAACATATGGAGCTAAGAATGTCCTTCAAAAAATACTTGGTTTCCCAAATCTCCCATAGAATACTACACAACATTTGCACTAACATGACCTGGGGAGACTTAGAGTTGATTTTTTTGTTTTATAAAACCCATTATAATTATTAATGAACACATAAAATAATGTAAATGATAAGCAGTAAGTGTCTTTTATTATTAAGCTCTTAGCTATTTTGCCCATTAAGAAAACCAAATTAAAATAATTGAAGACTATAATCTGTCATGCATTCAAAATGCTCCATAGAAATTCAGACAGGCAAACATATTCAAAGTCTTTAAATGAGCACACTTAAGAGTCAGTCTAAGCATTCCAGGATTGGCTCATTAATTTTAGTGGAAATATTTTAATTCAGCTACTCTTACTGCTTATTGAAATACTTACTAAAGACTTACTTATTTATTTTTAACTGAATCTGCAATATGTTTAAGACTCATTTGTATAAAAGTTCCTAACTCTTATTTCACAGTTGTTTTAGAAGCCAGTAAAGAGACAAATCTCTAGCTCTGTATTTCCAAACAAATTACTGCGTGCTGTTCAAAGAATCACATATGGTTTCAATAAATGCAAAAGTTAAACAGACAGAGAAAAATTAAGACAGATTTGGAGACCCAACCAGGTTAAGGTGATATTTATTAACTTCTGTCCCCTTTTATCACACTTGCCAATGATCGATCTCAAGCTACTTCCCAGAAAGAAAGGAAAAAAGAAAACAGAAGATTCTCTAAACCACTTCAGCTGTGTTCAGAGAAAACCATCTATTCTGTGCCTTGCAAAGAAGATGCTTTGTCATGGCAAGGGCAGCTATCATGTTTGAATAAAAGGTATGTTTCCACTAACTACAACACCAGGCTTAATAGCAGCCTGCAAGTCTTCATCCACTGCTGGACAAAACGACTATCAATTGAGCTAAGTTTCCCATGGCCGCAGTATTTGCAAACAGGGTTAAGTAGGAAAAGATCTCTTTCGGCAAAAAAAGGAAGGATGGAAATGCACATTTGTAATTGTGGATTTCTTTCTTCCCTCAAGTGGGACTGGTTTCATCTCATACACAACTTTCTAAAAACTTTGTATCTGGTCCAAGATAGCCAGATAAACAGAAGACAAGCAAGCCTTTCCGGATTGAAATCCATCCTCCTGTCTTGAACGCTTAAGTACACATCAAATTCCCTGGAAGAAGTGGTTTTCTCTTTTCACATATTGTAAAGAGAGAACCAAGGACCACACTTAGAAGAGATGCCTAATTTTTACATGGTTGAGATTCACTGCGATGAACGCCACTCTTCCTGCAGTTACAAACAGCATTTAGCTACTATCATTATTACTATGCGAGAGCTTAAGTTTCTTCCTCTTCTTTAAAAAACAAATCCAAAGCCAAATTGTAAAAATGCTCCCTTTGTCCCAATAGCTGGACGTCTCTCATGACAGGTTAAATCTTCCTCTGTTCCAGTTGAAATCTGTGCAAAGTGATTTATAACGTATTTATACATTATATATATATAAAAAACATATACATAATGATAAAACAGAGTAAAACTAGTATGTCAGAGAGATTAAAGCTGTCATTTAAGTTATTGATGTAACTGACAATGCAGCCTGCATTAGAGAAAGAAACGGAACTATAAAATGTTTGAACGCAAAAGAGAAGAACCTCTCACGCGTGCCTGGCTCATGCTCTGCAGCCTGCAGAGGAACCCGTTCCCCAGCCAGCTCGCCTGCTTCTTACCAGGAGGAGTTTGCTTCCTCTGCGCTGACCCTGCGAGCGCTTGGCTGAGGCGTTTCACCAAATGTTCAGTTGCTGAAAGCTTCCAGCATTTCACAGGTCCTTTGGCTTTCACACGGCTCCCTCTGTCCAAGGGCTGTTCTCCAGCGCAGCAGATCCCTTCAGGCCAATTACATCCACGTGGATACATTTCTCTGGAGCTTTCCCTATGCCCATTGCTAGCTTTGATAGTCTTCACTCCCTCTCTCCTTTCCAGGTCTTTTTGAATTCTTTACCAGGGTTTTTCTCCTCCACCTCTAGGAAAATGTAACATCGAGCAGATGGAGAACAGGAGAATATAAATCAGGCTCAATAAGGAGACCGCAACACAGGCAGAGAAGAACTTCTGCCTGCGATTCTGGCCAATAACCGTGCGTGACCCCACGCATAAGCATGGGATGAAAATGAACTTGTCAAACTCATGGTCCAATTCAAAACTACCATTATTCTGCTTGGGATAAAACCAAAATAACAATCCCTTTGCCTAGGAAACTGAATTTCGTACATGATCAGATGAGACGCTACAAGCACAGAATACCTGGTGCGCAGCAGTGCAACCAGGCTCAGGATCTGCTGCATTTTAACTTTGCTTTCCTACCTGCTGAAACAGCAAAGAATTTATGTTTTAGCAGGAGTTGTCTGGACACAACAAGACTGAGGTCTGCAGGATTTGTGGGGCCAGTTTGCTCTCTGCCTAACTCTCCAGTTGGGCCAAAGTTTCCGAGTGGTGACTTGGGACTGACAGCAGCTAAGATGATGCCAGCCCTGCCAGGTCTCAGTCTTTACCAGTGAAAACTCAGTAAATTGCAATTTGTTGCTTGGTCTTCATGATTAAATAATTAAGCGATTTTCATTACTCGCCATTATGAAGGTCAAGAAGCTAATGTGCCTGAATCAGGAACTGGCCAATGCTAATGGATCTTCCACATCTAATGGTAATTGATACGGCAGAGGAATTTCTAAAGCAACATGTGCTTTTCTTCAGGCCTTTTGCAGCCAGTTCAGTTTTTAAGTACTCCGCTGTGGAAATGCTTCAGACTGTAGCAAGGTGAGTGAGAGGGAGGAGAGCGGCTCTGATGGGAAGAGAAGATTATTACGGATCAGCAGAATACCGCCACGTGACCAACGTCTTATCACTGCCAGAACATTGACAGCAGAAGCAACAAAACTCATTCTTACTACTCTTTCTCTTATCTCTCGTACAAGAGAGCAGATTCTTCAGCGTAGTGACTGAAGGCATCCCAGTGGAGTTGCACGTGCTGCTATCAGGTATATTTTGGCCCTGAAGAACTGAGGCTGGTTCACACTGTGCAAGATGCAAGTGGCTGATATTAAGTAACTGGGATTTGAACCAGATGCACAAGCCCTGCTGTAGAGGATGCTCCATCACAAAAGGTCAAAGAAAATACCTCTGAGAGTTCAAAACACGCTGTTCTTATTCCTGTGCTGGCAGAGTCGTGACAGGCAAGAGCAGATCATCCTTCATAACCTCTTCACGAAGGGCTACCGTTATCCTTACGTAAGTCCCCATCCTGCAGCGCCTTCTGGCAGCTGACCCTACTGCTGTCTGCTACGGTTTTGCCTAAATGAAGACGAGGAGAAGAAAACTAAATCATGGTGGTGGGACTTTGTCCTCATTTCTTTTTGAAGTGTGTTCATCCTGAAGCCTTATGTCGTGTCCGCCACAAGCCAGGCAAAGAGGATCCAGCACCTTTCTGGGTAAAACTGAGCAGGAAACCCGAGTGCTCAGTGCAGAAGAAAAACAAGGGTAGCAAACACTGACCTACGCAGGAGTAACCTGATCACTGTAACTAATGATCGAAGCCCTCAGCTAGCATAAATCAGTGTAGGCTCACTGGCTTCAAACAGAGGCATGCTAATTTATTTCAGCTGAAAATCCAGTCCATGGCATTTAAAAATTAAGCTGCACAGCAGAAGAACAGGGGAAGAACAATCTTTGTACAACGACATGCAGCAATTTTACACAGGCAGCATTCCTCTCGGTAGGACACAGGGAAAAAGTATTCATTGGAGAACAAACACACTTATGTCTTCATGAAGGGAGTTTTTCCCAGACTCAAGAGATATAATTGGTCTTAGTATAACCTTTGCTTTTGTAATGAGCTCTGGCTTTCCCGATCATATATAGCCATGCATTGAATCAACATTTTGCATGATACCTACAGATATTACTGATCATGGAGAAGTGGTGCTGTGGCATGATTGCAAATGCTAATCTCAGCATAAAATTAAGCTTTTGGACCTGTCTGCAAATAGCTAACAATAGAAAACAACAATAAAACCCTCTAGCGTGTATATTTTGGAGAATAAAATCTGCTGAGGCTCATGTTTGAGACACTACTTTGGGATGCTTGCAGAGCAGGATTTAAAGCTCTGCAATTCTCAAAGTCTCTCTAATAAGTTTAATTATAGGAAAAGCAAACCCATTCGTTTGTTCTGTAGGGTAGATTACATGGCACAGTGTATATAGAAGTTATTTCAATGGTCAGTAAAAGGAACCACCAACTGTGAGGAGGCAGAAAATGAAGTTCTCCCTATGCACTACAGGAGCAATGCTAATGGGCATCGGTGCAGGTTTAGACTCAATGAGCCTTATGGGTCCCTTCCAACTTGAGATATTCTACGACTCTATGATTTATTGTCCACTGAACAAAGCCAGTGAGATGACTTTGGTCCTAGGACCCATGCTCATATCTTATACAGATGAAATACTGGATCCTCTATAACTTTTTCCTGATGGCCAAATTCTGCCCATGGATGGATATGTATGCTTCCTTCTGCTACAGGTAACAGCAGCTAAGCAGGACACCTGAGAGCTGCATTCTTCCTTCAAGCAACTGCTGAACAAGACTCCGCAAGAACTCTATGGTCACGAAAATCCAGCATGGTAACAGCAAACAGGCAGAAGTCAGGCATGTGCATCCCAGCCCATGCCGCACGACCCAGCACCATGCCCACACGTACACATTTGGTGTGCATGTGTACAGCTACATACACTGTGCACCAGCTACCCGTGCGAAAATGCTAAAGACTAGCTACACGCACACACCACCACCTGCACTCCCCATCACCCACAAGTGTCGAGCCTCCCACACCCCCTCTCCCAGGCAGCTCTCCTCTGCCCCCCCGCCCCATCTCACCTTCCTGCAGCTCAGCGGCTTTGCTAAGGGTCCCCCCGGCAGCTGCAGCTCCTGCACTCCAGCCCCTCTTTCCAAAGGTACGTTTCCCTCTGGCGTGGGTGCCCTTAGACTCAAACACCCATCAGTTCTGCAAATCTGCTTCGTGCATTAGGGAGGGGAGATTGCCTTCTAGGAAATTTCAAGCCTAGCTGAACTCTGCTCATTTGGAACGAATTCACAGGGCTGAATTTTTGGCAAGTTTTTCTCTTTCATTAACTGTATTCTGTGCAGGTTAGATCTGAGACCCCTGCTTACTTTGACTTGAATTCACACTAGACTTAATTCATACAACATACTGATGTGCTTCCTGCCCACACGCTTTTAACACAAGAGGCAGACACAGGCCTGTTTTGGGACATGGTACCGTATATTTAAAAAAAAAAAAAAAGCCATCACTTCTGACATGTTTTAGTGCCTTTTTACATCTCACTTCCATTTATGGCACATTCTGGTTTTGAATTTAATGCCCCAAAGCTAGTAACAGTCCTCAAAAGTCACAAGCACGGATGCAACCACAAGTCTCCCTCCCACCCAATAACAACGACCGCGTTCACGTAGGTAGTTCTATTTGCAGAAGGCGCAAAGCACAGACGCCTGAACAAGCGGCTGAGCAGCCACACTACTGAATGGGTATCTGCAGACGTACTCATGCAAGTACACCCAAATACCGCACCGGTGGTTAGAGGGGCTGTGCTCCTGTGCGCTGGCACACACGGCTCCGGTGCACTGCAGGTGAAAATGCACTGCAAGGTAGCCTGGAGCTTGATAAATGCTCCAAGGACCAGGTACTTTCTAGGATCTTAAGAGGCTCACAATGAGAAGTCTTCCTATTACTAATAATTTACAGGGGGAACATGTTAATTTGCTGATGCCATTTGCCTTTCTTAGCACTTCCACAAACAGTACGAGGTGCAAACCACTTGGTCAGATTTTCTGTGCAGCCCTGCAGCTTGGCGGACTTGGCTAATAAGGATGGTGGAGCCCAGTCTGATCTGGGATGCTGATGCTCGACTGCCTTTTTAGTTGCAGATTCTCTGACAGACATACTGAATTTCTTGTTTAATTTTTTTGCAGTATTATTAATTGATAATTTAATTTCCGATCTGGTGAATTACATGCAATTCCTTCACCACCAGTTAAATGACAAGTTTAGAGCAGAATAGTTTAGGTAAGCAGATTGTCAGTGCTTATGGCTGTAAGACATAATTATGTACAGCCAACTGTGTAACGCGCTTGAAAAAATTATAAGCCTAGGCACAGAAATTAAAATTATTTCAAGATGAAGTTGTACAAATACAGCTGCAAAAAGCTGCAAAATCCTATTAATTTATTCCAACTGTAGTGGGTAGTGCAGTGGGGTACCAGCCCCCGCCGCCCTGCCAAAGAAAGTTTAACTATAACACACAACGAATCAAAGGCTGGATGTTTAAATCTAAACATGGCTCCAGAAAACTATTTCAGCTATTATTTATGTACTCATAAACTTCTGGGCATCAGCTGGTAACTTGGCATGATGACTCCTCAGCACGTCAGGGCAAACATTAAACGCTAAATTACCATATGTCAGCTTAGGGTAGTTAATAATTCTACCACATCTTGGACAACTTGAAGGCTTTTCTGAAACTGCTGTCAAATCGAATCTTTCCTTCGATCAATAAAGCAGCACAATGAAATATGCTATTTGTGGTGTCTGAAAGAACAGATTAGCAAAACACTGTAAATGCAACTGGCAGGGTCTAACTCCATTTTTTAACTGGAGATCCCCAATACGCATATCAGTACTTCCAACGAGGCGACCCACGCGAGGAAATGACACATGTCTGTACCTCACCTATCTATTTCTCTGTTACATGCACTTCTGGTTTGCCACTAAGCCCCCCCGCAGTCCCAGAGCTGTGTGTCACCTGCAGATCTAACAGGCAGCAGTTAATTACGGGAGCAATGTTTGTTCCACACCGCTGGGTCTATCAATTGCAGCTGGAGGAGTAAAATAGAGAAAGACTGCAAGCACAGAGAACCCGTCCGACCTTCCGCTTGTCTTCCAAGCTGTGTAATAGAGATATCTCTGGCAATACTGAGAATAAGGACCAGCAGCAATCTCTGGGAACAGCCAAACAATGTAGGAAATGCAGAAATCTGTAAGCTGAGCTTTATTTAAAGGGGTACTACCAACCCCAAATCGCACTTCTGCTGCTACTTTTACTCTCAGTCAAGTACGGCTACAACTAACACACTCAACTACTCAAATAAAACTGTCTGGAAGGAAATGTCATTTCCTCTGTGCATTTGACAGCATCAATGACACATTTCAAGATATTCAACACCGGCAAATCGGGGCCAGATCGTCAGTACAGTTGTGTTCCAGCCAAAGCACCTGAAACGTAAGTCAAATTATTTCTAGGGCTTGCTGCACATCTCACTATGAATATGCAGAAAATCTGGCCCTGATTTCCCATAGTGCAGCCAGAGGTCATTTGCAGCCTCTGTACGAGCCCTAGAAGGGCTTTTTACTTAACACAAACTGAAAGCAACGGTGTTGCATTGCAGACGACTTCACTGCGCAGCACCCAGCCTAGTCCTCACTCCCGCGAGCAGCCCTCCAGGAACAGAGCTGGGAAACCCTGCTCTAGTTTCTTACTTTGAAGCACAAAGGAAATCTGAGCTCTTACAGCATTCCTGTGTTTTCTCGTGCTCTTTGGTCTGTTCACTATACCCACTGTCGTGTTGGATTTTACAGTTCAATTGTAAGTAAGGAATATGCCCCCCAGTTCTTACAGATCCACCCCATCCAGTACACGCGTCTTCTTAAAGCCTTGTTGGAGATTGGTGACAGCAGGACTGGACCTGAAACACGCTGGTCCCCAACAACCTTTAAAACCATCAGCAGTGAGTAAAGAAAAACCATTTCTTATAGAACATTTTTGAGCATTTTGTTTTTTTGTAATTCAGGTCACTCCATCCGATCCTCCCTCGCTGATAGGTTTAGTCGTAGCGGTTGTTCTCAGGCTGCAGGGCCTGAGAAAGTGATGTGAAAGTCGCTGGTGGCAGGAAATTGCCTTCATAATACTTTCAATTTAAAAAAGTTGATAATGACGCAGGGAATAGGTCCTGTGGGAACCGGGAGGGTTGAAAATAATCCACCAGTAAAAGAATTGTGAACTGCTGACTTTCGGCGTTTAATTGGGACAGAATTACAGGTCATCTTCCTCTATCAATCCCATACATACTCAAAAGGTGATACTACAAAGGAACAGATTATTATTATTTCATACAGTATCTTTTTCTATCAGAGGAAATTAAAAGAAAACAGTCTGTCACATACCAAAATCACGCGGCTGCTTTATAAGCCATGCCTTGCTCTCCAAGCTAGCGTAAATCAGCATGGCTTCTTTTAGTTCAGTGGCTTTACACCGATTTCCACTGGCTGACAAGCTGACCCAGTATTTTTGTGGTGATTAGAGTGGGATACCACTTCATGTTTATCTCTAGGAAAGCTCAAAGTTGGCTCTTGTGCCTTTGAGAAGCTGGATGTATGTGGGGGAATGATGTTTCTTCAAACTCTAAATCTTCAGGGCTTTTTTTCTCTTTAATAAGAAGCAGGAGGAAATTTCCTGACCCTCTGAACTATCCCTGGTTTTGAATACGCTACATGGCATGCCTGTAAACAGAAGAAGAAAGCTCTTATGTGAAACTTCTTAAACTGCAGAGGATGACGGACAGCAAATGGGATGCAAGCCAAGGAACATGACAATTAGCACAGAGAAAGTTTTCAGGGTTTATTCCATCAGTCAGCACTTAAGGAGGCTTTGAAGGGGAAAAAACATCCTTTTATATATTAATCCACCACTTCTGCACTTTCCCCCTATTCCATGGATTTAGTGCTTAGCTGCTAAATATCTATATGCAGAGCTTTATTGAGAGGAGTTGGTTTACTTTTTGAAAGATTCCACATCCATTAGTTCATAGAGAGAAAAAAGGCAAAATCATTTTGCCTGCTGCAATATCCAGAGTTTAAATGACTATTTACTCTTCCCCAGCTTTTAGTACTTAAAGCTGGGGATGAGGGAAGAGCTAGCACTTCTTGCAATGTTATGTCTGGTCATCACCTTACTGAAGAGTTGGGTTGTGCTACAGATGATAAAGGAACTCAGGGAAAGTAAAGGGAAAATCCCCCACATTTCACCCCCTTCCTGTTCTGTCTTGATAGACTTCATATCTGAAGAGGCACCTTACTGTTCCAAGATAAAATATTTTCTCTTTTCTTTAAAAAGTTCTCTCAAGCAAGAAGTTGGGCAACAGCAGGGAACAATGCCATGCCAGTATTAATTAGCAAATTCCAAGTGAATCATAGTTTGTGCTTAGCGGGGTATGCTTGAAAAGCATGTGAACTTTTAAAATGCTGTGTTGAGCATAATAGTTGCAGCTTATTTTTATGTAATTTTTAATAGGACCAACAAAGAAAGAGTTACTTTGGAAGGGCATCTTATTCATTCCCTCCATGGCCCTGCTCCCAGGCATTTGTGCTCTTGCCCATCTCTTTATTCGGAGGATGACACCCCCCTTAGCTCATCCCTTTTGCTTCGAGGCCACTACTGGGGGACAGGATTTTTCCTCTAATTAAGAGGTGGCACGTGCACCCTGAATCACCTAGCAGGGGGTGCACTGTGACATGCCACACTTGTCATTTCCATGGCTCTTTGACCCTGAATCCCCAGGACTCCAAAATTTGCCTTCCCCGCAGAGGAGCGGTGCTCCTGCCGCCTGCTGCCAGGCTGCCTCTCTGTGCCAGGGCTCCCACCGCTCTGCAGGTCGGTGCCTTCATCTCCCAACTCCCTGCCTCAGCATGGGAGGCAGAACCAAGCAGTGGCTACATATGGCAGCAGCTGCAGCGACAGACTCTGATCTTAATTTCAGGATTATTTAGGTTGTGATTGAGCCGGGGCACCTGCCTGTGCAAGGCTCATCAATTCTCTTTGATTTGGAAGACTCTCTGCATTTGTGTCAGACTGTGAACTTCAATGTCAATGCAGGGCTTCATTGCTGTTTTTCCTCTCTTTCACTTCTATATTGAGTTTAAAAGACACAGGAGTTGAGAAAAGAAATTGGTGCACCGGTACAGGGTAAGCAGCAATGGGAGATTGTGAGCATTCCTTCAGGTAGCATGCAAGGAGAAAAAGATGCCCTTGGCGATCTAAGAAACGCCAGCATTTCAGCTCCGAACTTCAGGGTGATGGTGAATAAACAACAGATCAGACCAAGAGCATCTTTGACCACCTGATCTGAGTTCCCTCAAAGGCTGGGGAAGTCGGTATAGAAAGGTTTCACTGGCTACTCTTGAGCGGGCGGCAGAAAGACGGCACAGATATCCAGGATGTGGCCAGACCAAGCCACAGCCGACCGGGACAGGGTGCTGGCGATTCAGCTTCAGAGGGGAGGGTGGATGAAACACCCCAGGTGTCCTTTCTGCCACAGGAGACCAACGCCACCTTCCAGGGGAGAAGCTCTTTCAAGGCGAGTAAGGTCAAGGAAAGACACGGCAATTTTTAAAGGATTATGGTCTAAACACAAAGAATGTTCCAGAGCAGTAAGAAAACTCATACAATGAAACATTATGATTTTTTCCTAGGCCTGTGTATTTCTTGATCCAGCCGAAGGAAGAGCAGTCTCAGGAACTGTTACTAAGCCTGTGCGCCTTTTGGCTGGGAGGAGGAAGAAAAAAGGGAAAAAGCAAATACAGTCCCCTCCCCATTCCGTACCAGGATAACCCTGCTGCTTGCAGAAAGCAGGCTGGGGAAGGATTCAGCCACTCAAATGCACACCACACAGCGTGGGTTTAACTTAACTCAAACCTGTCCACCATGATTTCGCAAGAACGGCGATTAATTGTGAGATTCACGTGTCTCCTTATGCTTTCCCTTACCCTGGCAAACAGAAATGACCGCTCACAGAAAAGCTGGGGGCTACTGCAACCTAAAGAACAACTGCAACGTCCACTGGGCTCCCGAACATTCAGGGCTATTTTAATCAAATTACTATCGATTAGGGACAAACTAGAGTCTATTGAAGTTAATGGACAGATTTCCATCGACTTCAAAGGGCTCTGGAACAGCCTGTAACACAGAAAACAAGCAAGTATCACAATGAGAAAATGCATTTTAGTCTAATCCTAATCGAATGAGATGACAGAACTGTTTCAGCCTAAACTTTTTGAAACATTTTTGCCTGAGACAAACATCAAACATCTCAAATGGTCAAAATCCAGCAATGCTACCAGTGAATAAGGAAAGAGTCCGACAACAGCAAGTGTGGCCAGCTACGGGTACCAGAGACCTATAAACAGATCTATTAGTTCTACCGACAGCCATAGAAGACCTTTACTAGCTTAAGTAGGAAAAAAACTTCGCAATTTTGTGCATGTATAGATATATACACTAATTTAGTTTTACTTTCCACTCAAATTTATTTTCTCTAAGAAAGAAGAGATTTTTTTTTTCTTTTTCCCTAGAAAAATGTTAGTGTTAATTCCTCACTACAAACATATCATTTGTCCTTTTGTCTTCACAGGACCTAATCATCTTCTCAGAGGCATGAATATGAAATCATGACAAAAGCAACTTCTTTAAACTAGCCTCTCTCTTACTGCCTAGAACATTTCGTTGTCTTTAAAGCTATATATTTATGCGACAGCCAGACATCCATTAAACCCCACAAATCTTACGGCCTAAGAGGTATAAAAGGGATTTCTTCTTTTAAATTTTATAAGGGAAAAATCAGGCCTGAATACTGGGGAGTCACGACTTCACTGACCTTCACAATATCAGGTTCTTCCCAGAGTTGGTGTAATTAAGTATTGAGTCTGTAGAAGAAATAAGTTTCTTTCCTATTAAAGAAGCTAAACTGAGAGAGTACTTTAAATAGCTTGTAGGAACCAGCAGCACCATATTGTTCTCAACTCCAGTATTACATTTCTCCAGCTTTCATTCATTCAAGAGGTTTAGTAGGTAAACAGATAAATCCCACTTGAAGTCACTTGTGCTGTGCTCGAACGGCAGCGGAGGCTATACTGGCTTTTTTGATCACACAATAGTTGAGAAAATTTGAGGCAGTAATTAAAGGAAGAAAGATTTGGGGTTTAAATGCTCCATCCTGTCTGGTTCTTTCTTCCATCAACATTCAATGGGACGTTTTGCTCAAATTGTATCGGAATAAGTACCAGAATCCAGCCATATATTTTTTTTTTGTTGATGGACAGATGAAGATCCCAACACCACCATTACCGACAGGAAAAGAATGAGAACATCCAACACACATCTAGCTGCCAGAGCCCTGACCACGAGCTTTTTCAGTACAAAAGGTACCAGAACATTGTCCACCAAAGGCTCCCGGCCCAAAGCTTTCCAGACAAACCCTTCCTTCATAAAAACCCTTTGAGAAGTACAAATGCAAAGCACAGCAGTAGTTGCTGGGAGCTCTTTCTCCAGCTATGTTGCCATTTTAAACTGCAATGTTCAACCAGGGGAGATGTTGTTTATCACTTTTCTTCGCATTGCTCCCAGCTAAGTGTCACCTCAGTGGTCATCTCAGAGTGTGCAACTGGAGCACTGGCCAAAGTACCTCCACGCTGCTTCAGATAACCACGACTGGGATCAGAAGATATGGTTCAAGCATCTCTTAATGTCCTATTATCTGTGGATCACTGACAGGGTTGATTATAACAGTTTGACATGACTCCAAAGGAGCTGTTATGGTCTGTTGTATCAATAGGTACCTAGGGAGCCTTTAATCCGCAGATGCATGTGTAATAACAGCACACTAAAAACACAGCATTTTTTTTTCTTAAAAGTTGCTACTGCTAAAGCAGTAAAAAGAAGCAAAAGTAATGTTCATTGTAAAAATAAAAGCCCTGTCATTTTTCACATGACGAGCACAAAAAAGTCTGAAACCCAAGATTTTTCCACTTTCAGTTGTAAAATAAAAATGATCCAAAATGTTTACGCCAGGAGACAATTTGGAATGACTTGTTTTCCT
>NW_009185737.1:172242-229569 GCF_000690835.1 Fulmarus glacialis | reverse complement strand
CTGAGCTATAATCGTGGCCAGCAGTAATGCTACTGATGTGACTCAAACTGTATTGCTGCTGTAGTGTGAAGGAAAGAAGGGGTGAACTGTCATAATTCTTAAATTAGCAGAAATGTTTTTTGTGTGTATGATGTGTGAAAGTACGAAAATGAGCATGGGGGCAAATTGTTTGTTTCCCTTGGAAACTGGTAGATGGATTTGATTAAGAAAAGTCTACTTCCACGTTAGGTTCTCATGAGGTTCCTGGATACTGCAGAGACAGGCGTGGTGTGAAGGCACACATACAATGATACTGTTTTAGCAACAGAATTGAAATGATACATAGAATATACAATTATCACTTATGAAGTCATAGGCTCTTGTTTTTTTCAGAGCAGATTCTTTCAAAACACTTATTTGTGCAGTGAGGTCTATGAGATGCCGTATACCCAGAGCACAGAGGCATTAAAATTTGTTTTCCTGGAAAATGCTGGTAAAAAATGATTTGCTTAAAAAGAATCCTGTTGACAGGAAAGGAGTTAGAAGATGCTTTGGAAACATTTGATTGCTCATTCCTGAAGCAGTATCTTTTTGCAGATACAAGATAGTTTTCAAAAGAGGGTATAAGGTACACAAACATCCGGGATCTCTGATGAGAAGAACGCCGACTGTTCAATCCTATTCCCATTTAGTCCTGACATAGAAACACATCCACAAGAAGTTTTGCAAGAGAATAAACATCCATTATGCTAGCAATTAAATCCTTACTTGTACAAGGGTCTTAATGTTTCCACTGACAGTCGTGACAGAAGAGTACCACTATCTCCTGAGAATTTTAATGAAAAATTCTTGAATGTAGAACTGCACTTGTGTGACTTGGCACGCTTCAGTCCCCAGGTCTTCAGGGGGAAAAAAACGGCTGGGTTACAAACCCCATACGATAAACAAACATTTGACAGTATGTTTCAAAACATTTTTTAAATAGAGACTTCTGTTCAAGTTATTAATGCCTTTAATATGGATTCTCATCTCCTCTTTTTATTACTTTGTGTGTCTTTCTGGTTATTTAAAGAGTTGTGAAAAGAGCTGGTCAGCACTTCAGAGCTCCCACTGCTCATCAGCGACAGATGCCGACCGTAAAGTTAAAGCCAACACAAAAAAACCCCCAACCCAGAATCCTTTTTTCTTCTCTTAGGCAAACACATCCATACCTCCCTGTCCTGCTCCTCCCAGCTTCCTACCGGAGAGCAACACCAAGCCAGCACTGGCTTGTTTTAACTCAGAATATGGGAGCACCAGTTCTTTCCAACTATTAAGCACTGTATTACCTGGACCAAATCTGCTGTCCCATCAGCTCCCGGGGGAGCACTAGAGAAGCCCATAGAACATCCTGCATCCTCAGAAGATGAATCTGCAGGTGCTTGAGCCGCGTGTGCCCCCTCCCTCGTACCGCGCTGCCCTTTCCTCGGGGTAACAGCTGGCTTTGACAGCCTGTGTTTGATGCCGCGGATATCACACACATGGGAAAAGGGTCACGGTTTCCAAATCATCTGGTGGAGTAATGGGAGGAGACAGCTGCCCAGCAGCAAGAGCCAGAACATCTCTGGGCTCTGACATCGCGTCAGGACACTGGGACAGTCAAAAGAAAACCAGAGCTCTCCTGTGCCCTGAAACATCTGGTCATCTACATCAGCCCAGTGGTGGTGTCAGATCGTGCCAAATGCATCTGGGCTTCTTTCTCGTTTGCTTCATCTTCCACACCTTCAGCCTGAACTAATTCAAAGCACAGATCAGCTGGTGAATTTTTAGTGATCATGAAAGCTGGGACCATTAAACACAGGCAGAACAGGACAGATACAGTCCAAAGGTAAAAAACTTCAGTCCTATCTTCTAATATACCTACTGCCGTTGTCCCAGGCCCTCTTGGTAACAGTTTCTTATCCTGACATGCCGAATGTTTACGTAACATTTTTCACATTAACAACACAGCAAAGAAATAAAAAGCCAGACAGTTCATGTTCATGAGTAAACTACGTATACAAGGAGAGCGAGAGACCTAATCCATCTGGAGTCTGAAATCAGATCTCCGGGGATGCTTTAGATTATTGCCCTACAGGATGCCTAGAGTTTTTATCTAACTTAATGGTTTTCCTAATACCAAAATGCTACTAATGAGTAATACGGCTGGATGAAAAAACTTTTATAAAGTCACTTGCAATCGGATTAAGCGTATCAAGATGTTTTCTTTGATATTGCCTTGTCAGTTCATATCAAGTGACTTCCATGCTTTCATGCCAGGTAATTCCCAAGAAATTCATGGCTACAATCTAAAATAAATGTGTGACTTTCAAATCAGTGAGAGCTGAATGATAGGAATTTTAAATTGCTGGGATAAAACTGCTAGCTACTTCATAACACTCATGCTGCTTCCAGATTTAATACCTGCCTTTTCAAACACTATCAATTCACTTAATATGTCAGTGGGGAATAACATTACTTTATTTTATTTTCCTTTACAAGGATCATGAACCATTTTCTCTTACAGAAATGTACCAATTACCCACATGCCAATTGTCCCAGACACGCTCTGATCTTATAGCATGGACATTCAGTTCAGACGCACACAAAGCTTTCTGATGCTACAAAAGAACCACTATGGGCTAAATTCAGGACTGATGAAAGCAGGCAAATTTCTGCTGACATCAATGGAACTGCACTCCCCAACGCAGGTTCTGAGTTTTGCCCTCTGCCCCAAGAATCTGACAAATGCCGATGGAAGTCAGAAAGAAACCCTTCATGTGAAAAATACCTAATTTAAGGAATTAGCAGAGCACAGCCATAAAAAAAGGGGCTAGAAATAAGAGACTATATTGTTCCACTTATGCTGGGATAGGCAAGTTATGTCTTACTCCGCTAGCTGGGACATTCGAGGATGGGGAATTACCGCTGGAGCAAGGCAAGCGGTGTTTGTCCTGCTCCCTGCCCTCGCGGGATCGTTTGGCACGAGGAGCGCAATGGGAAAAAGGGAGCCAGTCTTCAGGAAAGGCCGCATTCAAGGAAACATCGAGGGGTCAGGCAGGCGCGGTGGCACAGCTTGGCCACTCAGCGTGTAGCGCTAGATGCAATGTCTACAGGGCACAGCGAGTTAGTGCCAGAACTGGACGCCGTGTATCTAAGCCTGCCCTCGCTAATTGGTCCTGCTGAGAATTTGGGTACATTAGCCAGGGCAGAGTGCCACACTAATGAAGCTGTACTGCTTCTGGGACCGGGGCTGGTAGCTCTGTAGGACACTGCCCTGTGCTAGGCAGGCTTTCCAGGCTGCTCACGGCCACCGCGCCTGCCGCCCCGCGCTGTGCTGACATACCCTGCGACTATGCCACGGGGAGCTCTGCCTCTTGCAAGCGCCGATGGTAAAACAAGCTCTGACCGGATAAAGGAGCTTCGTTAATCTGAAGCTGCATTCACTGACCACATGCCAGAGCTACCAGCTTGCTTTACCTTTTGCAGGCTCCTGTGGAAGAGACGGGGCACTGCACTTTGATCTTGGGAAAGCTGGCAATGCTGGGAACTCTGCAGCAGGTCCCTGCCAATTTATTTCTGGTAATGAATTGTCCCACTGTTTCAGCACTGTTTACAGTGATTTATTCAGAATATATCTGCATACACACTATATACGCAGCTTTCACCAATGCTTGGTAGCCTTATTCTGCATTGATTGGGATGTGCTGGGAGATATGCCAAACATAGTTAGCAGAGTGTATCACATTGTACTTTGAAGCATTTACCTTGAACTTACCAATGCCTTTCAGCAAGGAATACTCACCTGTCCTGCTCTTTTGAGAACTATTAATAAAGCTCCAGTTTAGTACTTTACCTGTTATACCACTGATGCTAACGCAGGTTACAGACCATTTCTCAATGGACTGATGAGCTAACTGTGATATCCTAAGCACTGGGGGATATCAGCTCAAAGAAATAAACAGTGTTTTTCAGATTTCAAATGCTTTTGAGATTAGGTGACACATTAAGAACTGAACTGTAGAAGCCAGCATTTCAAAACCAAAAGTGCATGATATTCCTCAAGGGTAAGACATGATGGGATCCTCAGACTGAAGCCATTACAGAGCTACGGTCAAAGCATTGGGCTCACATGGTGCTCTGTATCCCAGCAAGGTGTCCTACATCTGGCAGCCCAGTTTTATGATATCCGCAAGAACAAATGTTACTCTTCTGTCAAATTTGCTTCAAAAACTGAAAGGTTAAAAACAATTGGGCAGAATTCTTCCTTAAGAAACAGGGCTAAAACCAAATCACACTGAAATTATTCCTCTGATTTCCACATGTTCAGATGCCTCACACTGACCAGCCTGACTGAGCTGACCGTAAGCTTGTGAGCACCTCTCCAAAACCCCACATTACCAATCGCGCTGGAACAGCTCTCGCTGAGTTGATCTGACCCCCATTTGTAAGGCTGGTATAACATTCAGATGAGTTCATGGAGCAAAACCATAACGTGAGTCCAATACTGAACCAGACTACACATTTGTGTGATACTGTGGCAGGGAAAAATTAGGAAGAAGAGACAGGAAAGAAATCAGTCACAGCTGCATGATAAAGGAGAAAGATCTCACTGTATCTGCAGACTGTAGTGTAAAACTTCTACAAGCCAGTAGGAAAGATACTCACGAGCACCAGACACATCTAATAGGAGGTATCAAAAGCAGGTACCAAACAGGAGGCAAATAATGAAAGAGAGAAAAATGTGCAGTAAGAGAATAACGATATTAAAAATGGTGTTTTATATCTCTTGGACCACAAGTAACAATTTAATTTCCACTGACCTTCAAAAAGCAGTCACAAATTTGATTTTAAATAAGCAGGCTGCAGTGCTAGTGCTCATTCACAGAGCAGAATCGTGCTCGTCTCCTCTTAGCGGCGGTTGAAGATGAGGGATCGAGGGGACAACCCCCTCCTGAATTTTTCAGCTGTTCCTGGCAGACCCAGGGCCAAGTGATAAACCCGACAGCACTGCAGGAGCCAGGGACGTGTCACGGCTGCCTTGTTCTCCTACAACCCATTGTTTCATGGCATATTCCTCTTTTTAACAGGTTGCTCTACTATTGATTCAAATCAGTGAGAGCTGTATTGCTCCCCCAAAGGGTTTGAGTGTTACATAGGAAGAACATTTCAAAAGACCTGATCCTCCTTATTTTTCACACTTATTCCCAAAGACGCAACCGGAGAGAGCTTGAAGCTTCCTCCGTATTCCTCACTTTTACTGCTATACCTTAAAAACATTTCAAAAAGTTATCCTTGGTTGGCAGTAGCATATTGGGCAGCCGAATTTCTCCATGTAAAATCAGCTGGCGACCTCTCAGCATGGCTTCCTCAGACGAGTGCCCTCCACACAGGCTGGCAGCCCCCATGGCCGCCAGCCAACCTCCCAGGGCTTCTGCTTGGACGGGGCCCTTCTTTGTTTTATTGGTTTTCATTTCGTTTTCATTTTAATGTGACGGTAAAAATTTTATCTGATAATCTAAACAAGGTAATAATTTTGCGCTATAAAAGTGCCTGTCTTGCGTTGATACTGCCACCATCATATATTGGAGAGTAATATTTGCAACATTATACAAAATTGTTATTCTATTAAAATGATAAAATGGCAGTGGTTTTATTACATGAGTGATTTTCCAGGCGCTGAGATGGCCTTTACTGCAGACAAGAATAATAAACACATTATTCACCAACACATTAGGGAACAATCCTGTGATTTTGGAAAACAGTTGTAACAAACAAGTAAGTTATTACAGCGACATGCTCAGGAAACGTAGCCCCAAATCTTATCTACTGTAACTAAATACTGCTAATAGCCAGGGACTCTGCCTGCTTTGCACTTCACCAGTTTGTTCCCAAGAAGTTGGCAAATCGAAGACAGACACTGAGAATTGTTCACGCACTTTTTGCAATCCCATCTAACCCAGGCCTTGGGATTTTAACCCTTTACTCCTACTGAAGTCTTAAGGATTTACCATCTGCCGCTGCAGAATCCACGAGGATGAAGAAGGGGAGAGGATTAAATTAATTAAGTTCTAATCCTAAAACAGTGTTGGCCATGTTAGGGCTCTTTGAATTCTAATGAGGATTTTAAGTAACGCTGACTACTTCCCCATTAAAAAGGAGGCAAATAATGTCACATTATCACATCCCCAGCCTCTGCCCACCCCGCACAGCACTTGCGGAGCGTTTTATCTGACGGGAGCTATTACAGGGATCTTTGGTTATTCAAGGCACCTTCCCAACCACTCTGCAACGAGGAGCACAAACCCATCTGCACAGGTCAGAGCTATGTCAGGCTGTGGCTTAAAAACATTATCAAGGTTATATATATTACTGTACATCCTCTAAGTTTTTTACAAGGTAATCCTAAATCAGGCAATACAACCTGATATATCTGACTGGCAAATAGACCTCGGATTTTTTTCCTTCCTCTTCACTCACTCAAATGGACTTGCATCCATTGCCACCCAGAAGTGGCTTACAGTCTGTGTCTGCAGGTAATGGATAGGAAGGTCAAAACAACATAAATACGCATGTTTGAGATGTCTCAGGTCACCAGTGACTCCAGTTTAATACCAGAACACAGTGAACATAACGTGGGAAGGCAAAGCAAAGCAGGGAGAGCTTCAGCAGGGAAAACACAGCATTCACCTCATAACGTGTTTTGTTCTTGTCATAAAAATCAAGCATGGGATGAAAATCAGACCATCGCTTGCACTTAAAATGATGTCGACTTACATGCAATGCAGTGATGTACAACATGCCCTCTCTGCAGCAAGCAATGTTACCATGTGGAATAGAACAACAGTTCACAGACCCACACGCCACTAAAAGTACTCGACTTCTTGAGGGAAAGTGCACATTTAAGCCATGTTGGGAAGGGAATTTCACTGGGGACCTGGGCCCTTTGCGCTGGGGAGCAACTTTGAATTTTCTGACATTGCTGTGAATTTGGAAAGGAAACATATGGAAACCAGATGATACGTTTCACAAACTGGCAAGCAGATTTTGCATGGTTTTAGAGAACATGTACTCCAGGGAGTGTCCACAGCAACTTGATGGTCTTGATGGCTAACGCTGGTTTTGCATCTTTATGCAGAAGAACCGAGACATGATCATTCATCTGTCTCATGTTTCCATACAGGTGCACGCTTCCCAGCCATGCTAGAAGGACAGATGTTGCTAGCAAATGCCTTTTAAAGGAAGGAAAATTACAGGAGGGAGGGGGAGAGACTACTCAAGCGGATCAGAGGTTTGGACTGCTCTCTCTCCCGGAGAGCCCCTACGGGTACTGCAGATGCGCTGGTTGCAGCAATCGCTCCTTGGAGCACAGGGTCTTTATGGAAACTGTACACTACACTGCAAATGAAATCAGTTTTCTTATTAGTCTCCATAGTGGAATAACAAACTACAGAATTCATAATATCTAGGGACCAGTGGCTACATTTTGATTTTCAAGCTTTTGCAACCTCTGTGCGCAAACAAACTCTTCAAAACAAATGCAAATTTGGCAGTTTTTGCAACAGTGAAAGCCACTTGGGGGGATTAAAGGCTGATGTACTATCAGCTGAGAAAATGAGTAACCCTGAAACACAGAACTAGAGCTCCAACATTTGTATATTGATCCTCTATAAACTATTGCTGCAAGTAGATTCTGAAGGACACCAATTCCTTAGTTTTTAAGCCCTTTTTTTTTTTTTTAAAGTAGGAGGAAGCTGATGAGATTTGACTCATGTTTACATGTCATGAATCCCATTTTGACAAGCTGACCCTGAGTTTTAGAAGCACAGCCAGTAGCATACAACTCCAGATCACATTATTAATATGTACTGATACCAAATCTACCGAAGCCAATGGGAACCTTTGAGGCCCTGTCAAAAATTAAGCTTATAGTATTTTATTCACATTTTGATGCTTGCTTTAGAGGACTGATTCACTGCACAATGTGATGCATTTGCAGCTATTCCTCCATATTACCTCCTCCAACCCGAAGGAGGTAATGGGTGATGAAGTTGTCCGAATCTTGACCAAACAGAGTATTTGTTCTTTTCTAAGGATGGCTCACCTGCTCATCAGGATGTGAACACGCAGCTGCCAGTGAGCTTAAAAGCATCATTTCAGAAACTACAGAAAAACTTAAGCAACAGAAACCTGAATCCCATTCAAATGAGCCTGTCTCCTTTGAGACATACTGCTAGCCTAGCAAGAATAAAAAACAACTTTCCCTTCTGTACGTTGTGCTTCAGAATACTGTTATCTTTAAGACATTTTGTTCGCTTCTTGAGAAGGCCTTATCAGGGAGGCACAGTATGTTATAAAAACTAAGTAACCATGCACCCAAAATGTGTGTGTATGTGTGTGGGTACATATCCACTGGCAGAACTAAAATAGATTTAAGAATACTTCCACATAGCCAAACAAAGCTGGAAGACAGGCTGGTAATAATATGTGCATTCCAAGTAGACTACACACAGTGGGGGGTTTAAAGCATTCATATAAATTATACCAATCAGCACAGAAAGGAGGAAAAGAAACACTGAGGACATCAAATATGACACTTCTCTGTAACTGATACACACAAGTACTAAATCATGGCAAAACAGTGCCGTAGAAAACAGGGACTAAAATGTCATCCTAAAATGAGTTCCATCTTCAGCTTTGCTGCCTCTGTAAATGCATATGATCATCTTAATGATGTATTTTGAGGAGACATGATAAATCACAGAGTTAAAGGGCCCCATGGAATGTGAATACATGTGGAGATTTTCTTCTGGAGGAAAAAACGTATTGCAAATGAACTGGCGTACTGCATATTGCACAGATTTTTTTAATTGTGTGATTAAACATGGACGTTCAACAGCTTGTGGGGTGTGATAAGAAAATGGGTTTGTTAAACCCCATGCAACCAGCACGTGGGATAAGGTGGTTCTGGAGTGCCTGACCTACGTGCCAGGGAAGCCGGCACGACAATGTTTTGTTAGGAAATCTCCACTCATGGTGCCTTGGGACAAGGGAATTAGAAAAAGAATTAGGATAATCTTTCCAGGCAGAAGATTTAAAGTCTGCTACAGTTATTCTCGATCGATCCTCAAAAGATTGCCAAGAAGTGTGTATCTTAAAACTGCTGCTAATTAGGAGGTTTTAAGACACTTATAAAATACCTTCTGCTTGGCTTCTAAGGGAAACCATTTAGACTAGTAGTATAAAGAACAAAACAGTCATAAAATGTTATTTGTAGCTTCTATTATATTACCATTACACTATATTATCACCAGCATAGTTACATACCTAACATAAAACCATTTAATGAAATGTTTGAACTTTCAGGAAACCTACTGGTAACCTTCTTATTTTTAGCAATGGGGATGACATTTGTTGTTTGCTGCAATACAAACAATAATAATTACACATTGAGATGCTAATGGGGATGAAAACTAATATTTAGTGCTGCTATCTGTTCACGACCATGCACACAAATATACAGAATCCAGGATTAGTAATTTAAGAGGTTTTTCGGTTGTGTTTTTTTTGTTTTGGTTTGGGTTTTTTTTTCCCCTGTATGGGATGCTTTTTAAGTTTACATTAGAAGCAGTGACAGACAAGCAAGCAGGCTGCTTAAATTGAATGCACACGGGTAGACTCAATTCTGCAAACTGGAGAACTCAATGTTCTTTTCATTCCTGTAAGAATGGAACAACCTTTAAAAAGTTTTCACAATCAATTTGCACTCTATGCATTATGGCTGTTTTAAAACATGTATTTGGAATACGTTGCATCTAAACGCAAGCTGTGATGTTGTCTGAACATCGATTTTTTTAGCCTGCAAAGACGGCTAATCTTGCCTGGCCAAATTGCATGATCTTTAACTATTCCTTAAAGAAGAGCTAGCGGAAGTCCACCCCAGACAATTACTTGAGATGTCAATATGAAAGGTGAAAAAATAATAAAAACGTTCCTAATTTTTCCATGCTTTTGCTCCCCCTTTGTGTTATTTGCACTTTCCTCCTTGCTGCTTGCTGGTCTGGATTTCATTAGTCAGCCATAGGCTTCTGCTTTTCAACTTTGGCATCAAAACTTGAGTTCTGTGGGATGGTTACAGTCCTTGGTATTCATGCTATGTAAAATACCACTCACAACAACCAGATGTGAGAAAACATTCAAAAATAATATAGGTTGCCCCAAGAATTGATTTGTGTGGGGTTTCTGTAGATCATTTATTCTATTTTCTGTTTGTTTTCTGCAATGGCTCACAGAAATAGCTTTCTTAAGACTTCTGTAAATGGAAAAAAAGAATTGCAGGTTTAGGTAAACCTGATCACAACGCTATTACAATGTCCCATTTCTAGCAAGCGAAGAGGGTGCAGACAGCAGGTCTGACTTGACTTTCCATTGGAAAGCTCAGCTACTCTAATGTCTTTATGTCTCTTTTTTACATGTTTTCTCATGATAATTTAGGATTAGCAGCTTTGAGAATCAAAACTGAGAACAAAGTTTCTTGAGCTTAAATTTAATTCTGGCTTGATTCTGATCCAATGCCTTCGTACATTCGCCAACCGTGCCATAAAACATCACTGAGTGGAGGATCACTGATCTTTAAGTCTTGCAGGTTTTTTTCTTGTTGAAAAATGAAAAAGATTAAGAATTATGTGGCCTCAGCACATTTCAAAATATTTGACTAAGAGTTTAATATTACAGGATTTATCCTTTCTCAGATCCACTAAAGCAATTGTGCTTTAATACTGAATCACTGAAATCACCTGGTGTATGAGAGGGACTGGGTCAACTCTTGGTCATGAAAAAGCAGTAAGATTGACAAGCATTATTATAGCGTGCCAGTGACTTACAGGTGTGCTGGCTTTGTTTTAGAGACCACTAGAGTACAAAAAAAAAAGAAAAAGCTCATCAAACACTAAAAAAAAAAGCACACACATGTACGAGATATCAGTCAACTCAAATGTAACAATTTACTGATTACCTGGACTGTAGCCATAAATTCTGGGGCAAACCTCTCCCCCACCTTGATCCAGACGCCGGCATGTCCCAACTCCCTCCTTCCCTCCCTCCTGCTTTGTGGCTATTTCCCACTATCTCTCCCAGGGGTGATATTAGCATTAGAAATGTCACTGTGGGCGACAGCTTATTTCACTTGCACAGTGAAATACTCCTTATAGAGTGTCTGTGTGCAAATAATGAGGGTGCAGTAAATTCCCACTCTATCTTACCGCACACTCCCATTTGATCTGTGTTAAGCTTTTAGCCACGATATAGGAAGTAAATACTCAGAACAGCCATGCCCTTCCCTTGGAGAAATGACCAACCTGCTACAAGACACGGAGGAAGCGGCTCCCTCTGCAGCCTCCCCAGATGTTTAGCTGTACTAACGCCTCTGAGCACCCCCAGGAGCACCACTCTGCCTCTAAGCAGACGGGAGCCCTGCGGTGCTAAGCGTGAGCTGGGGATGGGTTATGACAAATACGTGACAACTTGATCCTGAAGCAGCTGGAGTTAGGAGGGAGATTCAAACAGGAGCTGGGAGTCTATCTGGAGGAAGCTATTTCAAGTTGGATCAAGGCTAACCCCATTCCCAGTGGTCATGCACTGTAGCTCAGACTGTAGTATAGAAGAAGGGAAAAAAGCAGAACCTGCTGGATCTGCTAGCAGGAGACATTGCTATGTATTAGGGGGAGGCCATAGGAGAGAAAGGGTGAAATTCAGAGGGAACACTAGCTTTCTATGAAAAGGATTAATGCAAGAAAGCCATGGGTTTAAAATAGCCTAATTGACCCAAGCATAATGTAGTTCACAGTCACATGGTGCAAGTCAGGCAGTATTTGAATGCTTCCTCATCATTTAATATAACATTTCTGGTAATAGAATATTTAAATCCTATTTTATCAAAATCTCATCACTCAACTGTAGGAGCCTTCTCCATTGCTGGAGCATACAGTGTTATAAATTCATGAAGGTCGTAATTATGAGCAGCTTCAACACTGCAAATGTGTTTGGCAAAGATATTATGCCCTTTCTAAACAAGATTTGAGCGACTACAGCACACATTCAGAGTTACAGGGGTTTTGCTTTTCATGTCCCTTGCAAGCAGCAGACTGGTCCCTTTTCCCTGAGATTCCCGCTGACAGAAATGTCCTGTCGCCAAGAGGCCACCCCAAAACCACCACTGCCAACCCCAACAAGCAGACACAGAGCAACACTCCTCCTTTCTCATGAAACCAGAAGTAGCATGTTCAAACCCTTATTTAATTCAGCCATTTCACATCTGAATAATTAGTCAGGCAAGAGATCATTTCCCAGGATACAAGGACTGATTACCCGTAAGTGCAACTCGAGCTTCCCCAGACCACTGCTGCAGGGGACTTGGTGGCCACAGCACAGCCCCGGCAAGCCTTCCTCTCTCTCAGGAGAGAACACTTTTTTTTTCCCCCCACTTTTCTTTTTTTGATAGGGAAACCGCTTCTCTGCCCAGATCTAAAATGAGGATGTCCCTCCAGAGCCACCGCTGAGCTCAATGTTTTCAGGCAGCGCTCAGATCTGAGCCGACCTCGGGGCTCCCGGGTCCCTTCCCGGCAGTGACTATTTAGCTCAACCCTTCCTTGTGGTGCCGGGATCGTGCAACGCTCTGCTCAAAGTTGGACATCTGAGCACTGCCTGAAATACTGCAAAATGCAACGCTTGTTACAGATCCCACTGCGACCAGGTTTGCTCGCACACTGGAACTGATGGAAATATCAAGTGCACATAGTGGGCCATGGCTGTCACTCTGTAACACCTGGGCGGTTTAAAAAAGATTCAGTTTGGGCAGTTGAGCTGCTCTGCATTTATGTTATAAGAAAGGAGATGAAACTCCTGCGACAGTTTTATACAGGGCTGGCTCTGAGCAGAAGGCTGCTGCGTGGGGAAGCCGGTTTGTGAGGCTGTGACAAAAACAACTCTGCTCCCTCTGGCCTCATTTAGCTATTTCTAAGCCTTGGAAAACCAGTCTGGCTGCTGTCACTGTTACCACAAAAGAGGGGAAAAAAAAAAAAAAAAAAAAATTGTGAAATGGTAGTGCCAAAGCCCAGGACAACCATTTCCATGCACATCCATCTTTCCCTGCAGGAAGACGGCTCAGCACCTCCCGGGCTCTCCGTCCTCTTCCCAGCTCTGTCCCCTCTCTTGTGGCAGGAGCAACCAGACACTTCAATTCACCCACAGCGTTGGGAAGCCTTGAGCTGGCTCTAGTTTAGTATCCTCCTTAAAGGAGGTAGCAGGTTTGTTTGGGAAGAAAAGTTAAAAAATGCTTGAGAGTTGTATTCTTTAGCCAAAGCTAAAAATTATTTTCAAATAGGATGAATTGTTCTTCCGTAGGGAAAACTGACCAAGAAGTTGAAGTAATCTGCATAAAATTCAAAGGCAAATCAGTGGTGGAGTCAAGATTACATTCACAGAGATTAAGATTATACCTCTTTTACAGTCCTGTGCTTTGTGCACTTGAACCTGTGCATGAATAAAAAGTGGCCACGCATTCTTCCATGCTCCCCAGTCGTTCTCTGTGACCCAGGCCAGGCGAGCCAGCCAGCGGCTCTTTCACCAAGTATTCCCTGGGGAACGTCACTTGGGAGCCTCTCGGAGCTGCTCTCTGACAAACCCCACTGCAAATAGTAAATCCCTCCATTCCACCCAGCAAGTAAAGCTCTCACTCTCTGCATGCTGTTTTCTGCTGAGCAGTTTGCATACTATGGCACACCTTGGTACCCAGATCTCACCAAATCAAAACATGCTCGGTCCCATCGATTGCACCGGTGCCTATCACAAACAACAATACTTCAGTTCATGCTCAGGCAACCAAGTTCTTCCACCAGTTACACACTTGAAACAGCCCCTGTATTTGGGTTTACACAGGAAAATAAAAATGTAAGTCCACAAGTTAGCTGAGAAGTTAATGTCTACTATTTGGCATTACACAGCACGGTAAATTAGGCACATCTTCATAACCTATTTATTTTACCAAATGTTCCCTTATGTTCAATAAAAACATAATTTTTTATACAATCCTAATGGCAAATTCCAACAATTTCCAATTCTACAACTGCTCTAAGACTACTGAAATTAGTGGCAATTCTCAAATGAGCAAACCACAGTTGGACTGGATCCTAACTGGGTATTTATTTAATATCATTTGTCTCATGGTTATCAGAAAGAACTGTTTTTATCTGAAAAGGCTCATTCCTAAATAAACCAGATACGGTAGGATTTGACTGATTTTCCTGCTAACATACCTAGTAAGCTTGATATGGTACAGTGTCAGAAGTGACCACCCTTTCCATTCAGATCTTAACTTTTGCACACAAGTGTCAGGTATATAACTTTTCTATTTCTACCATCAATGGTAAAATCTGTCATGAAACACAATGAGAAATCACATTTAAGATAAGAAGATCTGCAGAGGTAAAAGGCAGCATACATAAAAGCTACCGTACTTGGTTTTTTCTTCATGGTCATGACTTCTAGGTTGCTTTCCAGCAGGATACATCCTTAAAGGCCTTTTGTTCACATTCTTTATTCTCTTCTTACTCGCAAACATTTAACAAGAATCAAAGCCAACCAGCCACACAAAGAACATAGCCAAAATGCTCAGATGCAAATAAAGGTTTGAGATACGTATTTTTTAATAATCAAAGCAAGCTTCTCAGGTCTGAAGTACAAAATTCTAAAAGAAAAAACCCCAAACCTTTGGTATCTAGCTATAAATGTTGGGCAAGTAAACAAGCCTGGGACACAGGCTGAGCAGTAAATATTGAATTATACAGAGCCCTTGGTTAATATTTATGTTCACGCTTTAGATAGTTTAATATAATCTATCAGATCTGCACGTTTAAGACAAAATTATGAACATGCTTTTCACAACTGGTCTCTTTGCTGAAAGAGGAGGTTTTGTGAAATGAAAATATTCCACAGTTACAGCATTTTGCTTATATAAAAGTGTCCACAGCATCGAACTCTTTGGTCACTTCTCATCAGAGACAGAAGAAAATTCAATCTAGCAAAAAAAAAAAAATCCCCAAGCAACATGACCTTTTTGATTAAAAAAAGGAATGCTTTCATCCGACTTGCCTTCCCCAAAAAAAAAGATGTCTGAAGCATTTTATTTTCTTCCCATTACAAAACAAACGCAAATTCAGAAGCTTGGGAAACTCTTGCTGTGGTGGAATCAAGGACGCAGAGATGCAATAACACACTATGAGGAACCTGTTCCC
Organism: Fulmarus glacialis; assembly: GCF_000690835.1. NCBI lineage: Eukaryota > Metazoa > Chordata > Aves > Procellariiformes > Procellariidae > Fulmarus > Fulmarus glacialis. The sequence goes on along the minus strand of NW_009185737.1, from coordinate 214,282 downwards.
GGGGAAAGGCTGCTGCACCATGAACTGGTGCAGTACACGGGGAACTGGTTTAGCATTCAGAAGGGGCCGAGCACACAGACCATGGCACGTCCCTTGGTGATTTCTGAACCATTTGTGCTGGGATTGAGTGTGCACTTCGGACAGAGGTTCTCCCAAAGATGGATGGAAAATTGTGTGGTGGGATGAAATGATTCAGGAGGGATCAGGAAAGGCGGAGAAGGTCTCCATTTAACCCTTTCTTTGTAAACCACTACCTCCAGCCTGCACTAAGCACAACCACTGTGCAATTTTATTACATTATTAAAGTGGTTTTTGGAAGGCTTTTATATCTATAAACTTAGCAGAAGAAAATTCCAAAGAAGGAAGAGCAAGTTGTTACACTAACAAGACAAAAACCAACATAACCCACTGAGCTTTAGAAGCTGAAATCAATCGAAGCCTTTCCATTGACTTCAGTGAGAGCTGGATCAGGATTTAAAGAGATTACAATTCTGAAGTTCATCTCTGTTGCAGTTCAGAATTTTTCTTTTGTTTCACATCACATTAAAGATTCAGCATCTCTTTTCCTAATGCTCTGAAATATAGCATGATCTATAAGAGAACAGAAAACAGAACTAAAGGGGAAAAAAACCCTCCTACACATCATTAAGATCTAAAGTTTGTCCTTAATGTGCCTATGAACTCAAAAATGAGTGTCTAAATGGAGACATTTTTTTCTGCTACAGGGTAAAGTGATTATAAATGTCTCTTTGTGCAAAAGCTTAGTGGTATTTTATGCAGCTGGCACTGCAGAGTTTGAAACAAATCCAAGAAAACAGATTGTATCTTTAAGGTTAGAAATCAAACTTTCCATTGCTGGAGTGCACATTTCCTGGTAACGGGCTAAGCTCTGACACCAGAAGCTATGCAAACGGGATCTCTGCTGCTACGTTAAGTGAAGTGTATTGCTGTCTTTATTCCCTATGGCCTTTTTATCTATTCATTCTACTCCCAAACCATCATTAAATGGACATTATAAAGGAATTTTTTGTAGTTTTCTGTTTTGTGTATTTCTTACCATTTTTTTCTAATACCCATTCAGAAGTCTGCTAGACATCTTTTCCTTAAGCTTTTTAGCCTACGTTTTCCTATAGACCCACAAACACTATAGGTGCCTTTGTCAATCGGCAAAAGCAGTAGCTTCAGTTTACAGGTAGAAATATCCCATGGTGCTAAACCTTAGCTACAGTAAACCTCATGCAAGAATAGAGAAAGCCCACATCCACATACCGCGATTCTTCTCAGGCTTTGGAGGCATTTCAATGCCAAGCTCATATTTTGTATATGTTCTTTCTAGCTGATTGAATTAACTCTCAAAAGCTTAAGAAACCCTGTATACCCGTATAATGAAATCCCACCTTGCCTTCACTTCTAAATCCTGCTCTCGCCCAGGGCCTGTGAGACAGGACAGGCTTGCAGGACTGCTGGGAGGTCACTGCTGCCGGGCACGGCGGGAGCAGGCAGGCGGACTCCTGGGATGGAGCAGCCCCAGGAGCAAGGAGCTTACTCTCCGCCCCTCAAGCAATCCGCGCTCAAGCCATTTGGTGATGTGTAGGTTAAAAGCAGCCTCTCCAGGTTCATTTGACTCCCACACAGACCACGAAGTGGTCTGCTCTCCGTCTGATGAACTACCCAACGACTGGCAGCTGTGTTCTAATTTGAGCTCCCGACTAGTCCTAATGAATAACCACATGTACAGCATGGGCCACAGAGAAAGGATTGGTCTCCTATTCCTAGCTAGAGGCAGATGAGGAAAAATCCTATTTTTGGCTACAATTGCCGTTTGATCTTCCACAAGCAGCCCTGCTTCTAATAAAACTCCACACTCAATTGCGCTCAGTGGGGACACCGCAGTGAAGAGCGGAGGGCATGGAAGATGCAGGCTTGGAGAATGGCAAATGAGTCTGTGAACCAGCTGGATTTATGACCCACAGTTTGATCCAAAGTGGTTTGTGGCCAGTAATTCCTGCCGGTACTGTACAGTACTGGCTTTTAGCTCGCTCCGTGCTACTCCTGCAGATGAGGGGAATCTATTCTTTCCAAGATCTGCGATTGCTGCGGAGAAACTTCGTCTTTGCTGTCATCTCACCTCTAGAACTTGATCAGGTGTATCCAGCACGGGTACAAAGCATATCCTCCACTTAGGCACACGTAGCAGGGAGAGATTACACTCTTGCAGCACGCTGCTATTAGTATTCCTTACATATTTGTAAACGTCTGGGTTCAGAGAGTGTGTCAGGTTAATGCATAGCTCTGTGACTAATATCACTGGAGTCGACGGGAGCAGCTCCATGATCACGGTCTGACTCAGTACAGGTAGCAGAGCCGGCTGCACAGCCCCAGCCTGAACCTGCGGGATGCCCTCGCGGGAGCATCTGTGCGGGGTACCGATCTCAGCACATCATATCCCCTAACTTAAAACCAGCTCCATAAATTCAAGTTTCCCTGGAAAGCACTGAGGGGAAAACCAAGCAGATTACATTGCAAGTTTACCCACTTGGCTTACAACGCGGGAAAAGCGAGTGCAAATATACTGTATCTCCCTGTAGGCGTAATTCAGAACCGCAATCTCTTATCACGGATACCTGCTCAAACACGACCTTGACTCAGTCGCTGGCAGCCGCGTCCCACTAATAACTGATAGACAAACAGGCATATTTACTTTATGTTTACCTTTCTCTTTACCTCCGTTGCACAGGCTAATGCCGCAGAACTAGGCTCCCTGATTAGTTCTGCTGACTGCAGTAACCCTGTGGCCCTCATTAAAGAAAAGCATTTCGAGAAACTGTATCCATTCCATTTTCTATCATCAGTCCTTTGTGAAAGTTGGATTGAAAACACCTTAGTGGTAAATCTACCTCTCTCAGAGGTAAAATGCAAAGAGCAGAGAATGATGCTCACCAGTGGAGAGAGGAAGTGATTAAAGGACAGAGAGAGAGAACAGAGGATGAAATAGTGCCTTTAAGAAGAGATGCTGGGGATAAATATTGAAATTCTTCATTTTCAAAGAGGTGCCTTTGTTTTGTTTTCTGCTTCAAGGAAATCAACAGTACTAGTCCCAAAAGCCATGGCATGAATTAGCCTGTTATCATTTGGCAATCAGAGACAGTACCCTACTTCCTGATAGCGGGAACTTCACTGATCCTACCAATACATTTCAAATATCTGTCATATTTACTATTTGCATAAACTGATATTCTCCTTTTAAAAAAACCTAAGCTTCTTCGACCAATTCACAAGCCCCGAAAGAGAGAGTTCTGGGGGGTAGCAAAGATTAAAGGCAGACTGTCAGTCTGACTCTGCCTGGTTTGTATTTTCACTCCAATGAGTGGAGTGTGTATAAATAATGCCTTTGATTGCTTCAAAGATGGGGCTGGTGTCACCATAGCATTTGAATCACGGCACTTTCTCTTTATATCGCTTCTGTCAGTCAGGAACAATATAGGAATTTTTTGTTAAAGAAGCCTTTAATTTCACATAGTAATTACCTATTTGATCAGACAAAAGGTGCTGTGAATGAAAGTCATTTACTTGTTTGATGTGACTGAGACTGAGTGTCACTACAGCTGCGAGACTGTCAGAGAAAACACTAGTGGCTGATTAGATAAGCAGTCCTGCACGGAAAAAAAAAGGGTGAAAATGGAATGGGGAGAAAAAAGTCAAGTTCTACCTGATCTAAATACAAGGAAAATGAGAAATCCCTCAGAATATAATTAATGTAATTATCACAAGATGCAACTCCTACACAGCTTCACTGAGGTCAGCTTTCCAGCCACAAGGTTAAATGCCCTCCTCTCTCCCTCCACTTCATCAGAAAGGCCGATTTACAAAGCAACTAATGATCTGCTTGAAACTTGCTGAACACCTGCTGCTGTGTCACACGCGCTTTCGCACAGCAATAGAAATCACGCTACAAGGACACAAAGAAGTATCATCTGCTTAAGCCAATCTACTACTATTCAGATAAAAGTTCTGTGTTTGAAATCAGGGATGTTGTCTCCTTGCCAAGAAGAGCCTTTTGGCACCTTCTGGGTCACAGTGATAATTTCAGGACACTGGGGATGACTTCAGCTTGCGGAGTCTTGCTGGCCTCCCCCGATGAATGATATAAAAATGTGGAAATCTGTGAGGCTCAGCTGGACTTTCGACTCACCCAGACCTAAGCCCCAAGAACCTCCCTCCCAGTTTCAGTTTTGGCTCTAGCACAGACCCAGCCGCAGATGGGAGAGGGACTCAGATCTTGCCTTCAGATCTGATGCCCTGCCCCAAACACCGTCCTTTGCCTCCCAGTATCCAGGCTGGGCCCACCTCTAATCTCTCTGCACAATGATCAGGACTTTAGGGAGGGAAGGATCATCTTCTGGATGGGAAACTGATGAACTAGAACCTGCAGGATGAATTCACTCTTCTGACCATCCTGACTTCCTGCCAACAAAACCTTTACTCCACGGCAGCAGCAGCATCTCTCTCCCTTTTGTACACAGGAGCATGCACGAAGTACGGGGCTGGTGGATTCAGCTCCCAAAAAGCTTTCCCTTCCCTCCGCTTTCCTCTCCCCGTCTTCCATGAAAGCAGCAAACAAGGGGACTGCAATTTCCAGCGGTTCGTCACTGGCAAGCGTGAAGCAGGAGCAGCTTGGGATGCAGGCTGTCTCTTCCGTGCTAGCTGTTGGCCTCTCCGCACTAGCTGGTTAGTGCTGCACATGTTTAAAACATTAACTGGAAATATTTTATTCTGTTGGATAACGTATCAAACACAGCAAGGAAACTTTCAAGGGCTTAGAAACTGTGCCTGGAGGTACTCGAGAGGTCTTGTGGACTCCTTCAGCAGCACTGCCGGAGCGCTGCAGCACAGCCCAAGAAAGCCCAGGATCGTGTTTTTTCCCCTGTGTCTTTAAAGTGACTCAACACGAGTGACTCACGTAGCACGGAGACTGAATGCCTTGACTTCTCCTTCCACACACTCTCAAACAAGGCAGAAGGTAGAAGACAAAAGGAAAGCCCTCAGCTAGCCGACAATTTAATACTGTTTAGTGCATCCCAAATGTGGAAGGCTACTGGTGTGATGTATGTAGTGCTGTGGGAAGGCTGGAGCCCCTATGGAAGAGTCCTCGTAGCCTCAGCCAGCAGGTAGCAGGAGGACACATCCTCAGCTCCACTCAGGCGAGGAGGGGAATCTGTGCCCGCTCCTGTCCTGCCTCCGGCCAGCATTGCTCAAAGCATCTGTCTTACGTGACCCGAGGTGTCCCCATTGCCTTGTCCCCACACCTTGCTCTTCGGATGGTGGCTCTGCTGAATGAAGTGGCCCCTGCACTGATGAGTGTCTCCTCAGACAGTGTGTTTGCTCTCCCTAACCTCAGCTGGGAATTGCTTTTGAGGAGCTGCTGCTACGCCATCTCCCACGGAACTGCTCTAGAGCTACGGACACTCTCACAAAGGCAAAGCCAACACCACAGGAGCAACAGTTCTCTAAAAAAAGCATAGACCCCTTATGTCTTTTTAAAGTCTGCTCTCAAAATCTAGTTTCACAGCATGATCAGTTACTGCGTTGGAATTACTTGCTTTCTTATTTGAATAGCACAAAAATGAACATATTAACAAACTACTCATAAAATTCACTGGACAACACAATGGAAAAAATTACACTGCATAAAGAACTAGGTTACAGAAGTTACATCACCATTTGAATCAGATGTAATATGCATCAACCCTAAGAGCCTGTATATTGAATTAAAGAAATAATTTAATTTTAAAGTAATATTTCATTCAATGCATCCCTCAGTGCATGTAACTGCTAAATGAAATGCACTGCATGCTCTACAAACACATCATCACCTTGTAAATGAAATACCCCCGATATTAAAACTGATACAACATTCATTAAAACCATTATGCAAAGAACAACATTGGATACTTGAACTGCTGAAGGCAAGGGCTAGTTCTGGCCTCTCAGATGCACACGCGCCAAGCAGCTTGTGGCTCTGAAACAACACAAGAAGTCTTTTTTAAAGGTAAGAGTTCATTCAGCTGGAAAGAAATCCACCTCTCCTTCCCCGAGACGAGTGAGGATACGTGCTGGACCATCAGGCGGAGCAGTGCAGGAGGAGAGGTGCCGCGGGCTCTGAGGAGGAGCCTTACTGCCCCGGTGCAGGGCACCAAGGTGTCTGCTTTGTTCCACATGAGGTCAGTGTAAGAGCATGTTAAATCCTCCACAAAGCCGAGCTATTTGGTTTGATATTGTTTCTTCCCTCTAGACTAATAGTAAAGTTTAATGGTAACGTGCTTCAGGATCAGAGCGTGACCTGTTTTCTCAGGAAGGCAGGGGCTGGAGTACAGCGAGGATTTGGTCTCTCTCCCTTACAGATCTGCTGTGATAGCCAAGGGATATTACAACCCCCAGACCGAAAAAAAGTAAAGGAATCATTTATTTGAGAGTCCCAAAGTGGATAAAGAAGGACTGAGCAGAGGCTGCGTGCCGGAAGGAACACCGTGCTGAACCCAAAAGGGTGATGCCACCTTCTCCCAAGGAGGTACGCAGCAGAGGGACCTGTGCGGCCCTGGACCATCCTTCCGCTTCCTCGCAGAGCATTCTTGCTGGTTATTCTCTCTGTGTATTTTCAAGACATTTGGCAAGTTTTTCAATGCAGCCACCTTTACCATCTTCTCCTTTTCAAAATCAAGCATTGTACTACTAATTAATCTGTAGGGGATAGGTCTGACTGCTTTAAAAGCAGAGCTCTATTGTGAATGCTCGGAGCATATTTTTAAAGGAAAATCTGAGAATTTTACTTTATACTATTACTTCATTCTAGCCCATGACATTTTTAGCTTTGCACAAAGGATGCCTCTCTGCAGAACGCTAGCAGCTCAGCCAAGTTACGTATTATAAAACCCTTCTATTTGTCACTGCCTTCAAGCCTCTTCAAAACGAATTCTGGTTAGGATATGTGAATGTAAAGTGCTCTTGTTTCCTAACGAAGTGCTTTGAAACGCACTGTAGGAGAAGCTTGATTTTACCCTTCCACAGACACAAAGATGAGTTCTTGCCTTTAAATGTTCTATCCTGAAAGATGAATTCACACAAACCACATAGAGCTCAGGCTGCTAAAAAGGGAAATACAAACTCTCTTCCCCATTCCTTTCAACAAATCTCAGTCTAGAACAGAAAGAAATGAAGCATATATTCAGCAAAAAGGGATTAAAGGAAAGACAAGGGGAAAACCCTTTTAAATACTAATATCCACTGAAATTAATCTGCAATCACGTCACATTGGAGACAGGTCCTTAACAAAAACAAAAAACCCCACGCACCTAAACATAGGCCATGCTGCCAGCCCTATATCCTTCTCCAACCAATGTTACAGAAACCTGTACATACCTACACAAACTTATTACCACAACCCCAGCGCAAGCTGTGATTTCAGTACGTAGGTACCATACACTGTGCTCCACTCAGCAGAAAAAGCTAAGCAGATGGAAGCCCCATCACAGTCACTCTTAAAACCAAGGTAAACCTGGCATCTCCACATTTATTATAAACTGGTTAGGGACCTAATGAGGCTAAACAGTTTGGAGAGACTTCACTACTGGGATTTACACCAGTTTATGTACACAGCTGGCAGTGGCTGAAGTGGAAAGGTGTATGTCCTGTGATGAAGCTTGCTTGCTGTGCAGCTCCCATCTGAAAAACGTCCGTGCTTGTGATTGAACTGTCCGTCTGGCATGCTATCATACACTGGATCTTCTGCACTATTCTGGCAGGGAGCTGCCAAAATTTTACACATGTTGGTGCCAACTTCGTATCAACTTTGTACAACCCCGCACAGGACCGGTCCCCCAGCATCGGCGTCCTGCAGCGAGGCAGCCCAACGCCTGACACCGCTCATTCCCAACCACCCTGACTTGTAATCAAATGACAGTTTTCTAATTCTAAGCAAAACTGAGCAACTGAATTAAAACATCTTATTTGAGAACACAAGTTTAAATTTAAACACTGCATGCATAAAAGTATGAATTTTTTTGACTTTCAAATATTTGAGCATTGGGAAATTAGCCTGTAGAAAATGTGCCTGGACTGACTTTCTCAATAGCACCATCATGAAAGCTGCTCGCTTTCATGAGTCACCCGCAATGTCCTGAAATGCTGGAGACTTTCTGGTCAGACATTTCTAATCTGATCAAGAGAACACCCTGACATTTCGTATGGCAACATGCTGATAAAAGCTCTCCCACACTTCATTATGTAAACAGGTATAGCTGCTAATTAATGAATTAAAGCGGAGAAAGAAACTGTTGGCAAGACTGGAAACTTGGCCCAAAATCTCCCCCGAGTAATATTCAATCAAGTGAACTAAGCCCTATTAGCTGGCAGGTGCAGCTTTAGCACCCGCCGAAGAAAGCAGATTTTTTGCAATATTCACATTTTTTTCTTCCTGTTTTCCAGTTACTAAGAATTTTTAAAGTAATTTTGCTTTACTACCACGCAGCTGATATCATTACATATGTACAACAGCACTCCACATCAGGCATGAAAACAAGGAGTTAAGGGTCAAACAGCACCTCTCCGAAGAGGGCACGTATCCGAGCGGTGCCATCTTCTCCTAACCTCCTGCCATGCAAACATGGCAACATGTTCAAAACATAGCAAAGCCGTGAATGCAGCAAGCTGTTCAAATACGGCTTGGCTGCAGATAAGTCTTAAGGAAATTAAAAACTGTTTGGATTCAAGTAGATTTTTCACTGTTTCCATGCAGGAGGGAGTGGAACAAAGTTATGAGACTGTACAGAAATCTTTGGACGGTGGTAGGGAATACAAGCTTCTATGCAAGCGGTAAAGTGTTAAAAAGCAAAGTATGAAAATTGAAACCATGCTGGTTGGAATAAGGAAAAATTATTACCTCTTAATCATACTCCAGGTTGCCTAGTTTTTATGCGAGGATATTCCTGTTTAGTTTAGCGGCATTATTTTACACACGATGAGGATTTCAGAAGTGCAATTAAAGCTTTATCATCAACATCAAAACCAGCACAGTTCGCCCAGTACTAGACTTAAAAAAATAGAAAGTACTATACTCTCACCAAGAGGAAAGCAGTTACATTTTCAATACATATAGTTTCGAAACCTGAGGTTGAATGAATTTGAGAATTACCAACTAATATTTCAGGGGCACAACCCAACTGTAGGCTAAAGCAAAGCTATTCAGAAAGTGGGCTTTTTATTTAGCTGCAGAAAATTAATGAAAAACAAAACCTACATAAAAATTAGAATCTTAATAATTTCAGCCAAAATACAGTCACCTTTTGAACACCGGGGCCTTCGTTCATTATGAAAAGTGTAACGCTGCTGATAATGTGGAACATGAACACTCAAAATAAGTTTCAGTTTGGCTGAATTTTATTTTTAAAACTAGATTTCATAGAAATACCTATCAGCTCTGCTTTCAGGTTACCACCAGCAACATCTTAACAACCCCAGAGCAAATGCAAAAATGGTAAGGTGGGAGGATTACACTGGGGGATTTGGGAGACTCTGTTCAGTTCTCAAATATACCCTGGATTTCCTTTCTGACTTTTGCCAAGTCATTTAGCCTCTCTCAGCATCAACAGCATCTGTGCCTGCAATTCAGTTGTGAATTGAAGTCCGAGACTATGTACTACTAAATATCTGAGAACAAAAGCCAGGTAGCTAAAGCTATAGATTCAGCCACAATACAATTTGCAAGTGAGAGAGAACTGGAGCCACAGGAAGAGAGGCTGGACCTCAACCTTGTTGGATGATTTACTGCCTAATTTCTATCAGTTCCTCGTTTTAGATTTTACCAGGCGTCAGCCATAATTCAGCTGCAATTGGTTTTGTGTACTTGTATTATGAATATGTTATGCACCGTTTACTACTCAAAAGCAGTAACAGCAACTTGGATTTATACAACATTTTAGCATATCTAGCGCTTCAAAGAGCTTAACAAAAGGAGATAACTCACCAGGATGGCAAGCCAACCTATCCATTACAAATTAAATAAATCAGTTTTAAGTTCAGACTTCAAAAGGGAAACGGTAGATGCCCCATGAAAATCTCTGCAGGCAGGGGCTTCCACAGAGCAAGAGCTGAGCGGCTGCCGCAGCAGCATCCTTGGGTGACACATCATGGTCCTTGCCCAGGCAGATTAATGAACAGTGGGAATGGAAATGCTAATAATTAAGAAAAGGTTAAAATGTTCACACTGTGTGAGAATGATGCATAAAAGGATACAACTGCTAAAAATCACTGCAGCAATGCAGAATTTTTTCAGAAACTACATTCCAACTGGGAATATATTAAGAACAAGAAGAAAGGAATCCTCAAAGTAGGAAATCAATGCAAAACAGCTAGTGAAAACCAGTCAGCTCTGTGGCATGGAGGCACTATATACATTATAAACTAAAGCTCTATTCTGAGCCAAAAGCCATTTGAAAAACAAATTCAGAGAAACATCCAGACCCGACAAATCCTGAAATTACTGTCTGAAAATTGTTTTAAAAAATCAGACATTTTTCCATACGAACAGTTTGTGTTCAAAGTAGCATTTGTCCCTTAAAACTCTCCTAATATAGCTCTAATTCAGACTAAGAAACAGGGCCAAATTTTCAAGGCACACATATAGCACGACTAGTTATTCCAGCATCACAAATAAACACTAAAGTGATCAGCTTTGCATCAATCTAACCGGTCATTTGCATGTTCACTTGGCTGTGTTTCCCTACTCATCACACAGCCTTTGTGCAAAGTTCACACCCAAGTTTTCACAAGAGTTTGCATGCAAAAATTGGAAAATCTGGTCCCAGTTGTCCTTATTCTTTTTAAATCTTTCATTTTCTCTTCTGCAAGGACTAAAAAACCCCCCAAAAAAAAAAAAAAAAAAGAAAAGGGCATTTATTATTTGTTAACTGCATGTTGAAGAAACTAAAACATGCAAAGAATTATTTCCAGGAGTCTGCAAGGGCATTAATATATGGGAGGTTTCTCTTGCATAGGTCAAGGGTGGCCCAACTCCTGCAGGGATGGGATGTGCTCGCCAAGGCCTCTCTGCTGTAGCACCTCCATCAAGGCAGGCCCCAGGAAGCCACAGCTACAGAGGTCCATAGGTTTGGGCCCCAACAGCAACCTCTGTGCAAACAGCTGCAGATAAAGTCAGTTCTAGCTGCCAACCCACACCTTGGAGGAATATCAGTCCTGCTGTCCACAAGACAGACCTTCCTTCCTTAGCCGCTGGCACAGAGACCAAAATCTTGGTGAATGTGTGAAAAATTCTCCTTTACACCCCAAGGGTCAGGAGACCTTTCTGTTGCTTCAGAGCAAGCACTTTAAGAGCAACAGCAATAGCTCCGGGCTCATCTGTCTTTAGCCAGTGCCTGACACACAACCTCAAGGGTCTCTGCTCTGGACAGGCTGGGAAATAATTTTTCTGTCCATTTTAAAGTCCATTTAAAAACAGAGAGAAGATAAAACTACCCAATACTGATATCCTCTAAGCTGCTGGGTCAAAGCCCCAGCTTCGATCTCTCTCAGCAGGTCAAGACCTTTCAGCTACAGGAAAGAGAATAAAGTCACAGATCCTCAGATAGCCACGTGCCACCCCTCCACCTCCCAGCAATTCCTCGTGGGACCAGTCCCATCCCCTCTGGACTCACCAGGACTGACAGTTACAGCTCACGATGGTCTTGCACAGCCATGTGCCAACATGATCTTCTCCATTCACCGTGGCTGTCTCCAAACGTATGATTTACACAAATGATTGTTTCAAATCCATCCTAGTTGATGCATATATTTATGGGCTTTGCAGTATCTACAGAATTCACTATAAACTGACTGTTAACACACTAAGAGAGATCACTACCTGCGAATTGTACCAGACTCCCCATCTTCACATTGTTTCATCCTCCAAAATTCGGCAGTCACATTCTGCTACCCCATTTCAGCAACACAATGTAAGGAAGGAACTTCCTATAACTAGTAGAAAAGTAACATAAGGAATAGCGATAGCCCTTCTTCAGACAAGTACATTGAGATGCTATTATTATCTTTTGCTGACTATTACTTTCATATACTTGTCTGAGATTACATGCTTATCCTAAAATTTTAATTTTACACACACACAGAGTTAATTTCCACTTGCATAACAATTATTATTTGCAAACCACTACTCTTGAACATAGAAACCAGCATATAAAGATTTTTCGTCAAAGGTAATACTAGCATTGTACCAGAGAACACCTAAAAGGAGAGCAGGGCCTGTAGAATATGGGTTGTCCCCACGTGTCCAAGGATTCTGTCAGTGACTGGTTTCCTAATCACCACAAATTCATTTTCCATTTGCTTGCTGCAATTATGCTATTGAAACCAGTCTGGGTTTTTTTTCCCTTCCCTTACTCTAAACGGAATTAATTTTTAATGTCTACTGCAGAAGGCCAATATAATACAAAACCCCCAAACATTTCACTACTCATGCACTCTTATTCATAATATCACATCAAATTGCTGAAGTAGTACCATATGGTGCTTGAGCACCATGCCAGAACAAGTTGTTCAGCTTGTCATAATCTCAAAAGCTGCATGAAACTTAAATAATTTCTCTATGAAGTGGAAGATCTTTGGGTTTGATATAACTCATCAGAAATGGATTCTGCATTTTCCTCCTATTATTTCCTATGTTTTCTCTGGTTCACATTCCATTTTCCAGTGCGAGCTATCAGCATAAGTGGCTACAACTACGGGGCTAAAAGGCTCTAAAAGCATCCTGTCCATACTTTCTTCTTGATCATTCATCATCAAATTGAATGGGTAAACATCTTTCTCAGTCAGATAGATATATAATTATAAATAAAAAAAGCTCAACCAGAAAGACTGAATGAAAAAGATTAATGAAATCTCCCACACTTTGATTCAACCCTTGAAGCAATACCCACAGCTGTAAAATGTCCACGCCTCCACCCATGCTGTCCCGTAAGAAAACACAGCAGCCTTTCAAGAAAACTGGAGTGGTGACATTTAACTGATACATAAGTCCAAGGAAAGACAACGGTGGGAATGCTCAATGTTTCATCACAGATTGCTCTGCATTTACATTCTCAATTCTTGGAGTCACTGCAAGTCTACCTGATTTTTTAGTTTATTTTTTTAAGTATTTCTTACTCTCATGCCTTCGAAGAAAGGTTTGGAGTGGCGTAGGATTGGAGACTGAAGGTGCAAGAACCAGAGACAGATGAGACTTCAGCAGACCTCACAGTTTTCAGGGATTGTGACCGACTCCTGATTTAGAAAGTGAGCAGCAGCGTGGGTACCATCCGATGGAGAAAGCACTCAGAGAGGTTTTCCCGGGAACACACAACAGAAAAGATTAAAATGTGAAGGCAGAAGTAAGTAAATGAAGGAAATGAAATGGAGGGACAGGAGACAAGTCTAAGGGGAGCGCTGGGAATGTCAAGACATGAGGAAGGCAGGTATGTCAGCTACAGTATTGCTCTGGAGCGGAGAGAAGGGCATTACAGAACTCCTCAAAGGGAAGGCTTATTTTAACAGCAGCTTAATCAATTGAAGAATAAAAGAGGACAGCACCAAATCAAGCAGAATCTCCTTCTTAGCATATATGTTCAAGTTTGGTTCACATATGGGATTAGGACAGGCAAGAACTGGTGCTGAGAGCCGTAGGCTGGCACAGGCAGTACGCAGATAAGTACTACACAGCCTTTTGCTTAAAAATAAAATAGAACGGGGACATGTCTTCTGGAGCTAGCATGTATTGGGAGCTTCCAGAAAAACATTTCTATAATGGTTACATATGTGATTGTTCTTTTTTTCTTAGCTATATGGAGAAAAAGTGACTTGTCACCAGTCCAAAGGGAAAAGCACTTGGCTGCATGGGGGAAGACAGGACTTGTTACATCTGTGGTTTCACAGAAGGAAAGGAATAGCTCTTCAAAAAAAGCAAGAAGTGCAGAGAATATCTAGGATAAATAAGTGAAAGGAATTAGTTCTCCTTCCCTGATGAAAAGATGATGTCAAAATACCAAAACTCTGCTGCAGCGGCTGCACACGCGGTAACAGCTAACAACGGGCGGCAGCAGCTTGGTGTCCCCACCACGGAGCTGGGAAAGCCAGCGCAAAGTCTGCTGAAGTCAGACCGGCGAGAAGACGGGCCCCGGTGTCCCTGGGGTAGAGAGCACCGACAGCACTCGCTCCCTTGCACCGCTGCTCTTCGCACGCCCACGCCGGCTGGTTTGGCCACTTCCACCGGCTTTGCCGAGTGATTTTCTTCTCTTGATCAGGCCCAAGCAGGTTTGAGGGCCAGCGGGGGGGTTATCCCTGTCCACATGTGCCGTTACTACTCAGAGTTCTGTGTCTGAGTCCGACGTTTCCCTTATTCTGTTACTGGGAGGAACTGGGAGGGCACTGGAATGGCTCCGCAGTCCCAGACCGAGGTTCACTCCTGCCCTGCTGATGTTCCCATGCTGCTACGCTCTTTCTTTCAAGGGCTTTTACCTTTAAAGATCTGAAACAGCGTAAAGGGTCAAGGAGGACCATTCCCACGTTCTATTTTTCTTTATCCTAAGGGCCTACTTCCTGACACAGCAGAGAAGAAACGGAAAACGGTCCTAAGCTATAAAGATCCACGCTTTAAAGGCATCTGGGCATGAGGCAGGATTTGCTGAGGCACCCAGGTATCTAACTCCCATCGGCCCATAAGGGAATCTAAATCAACAAGGATTAATTCTTCACTGTGCCCAGTCCTCCCCTGCACACTGCCTGAGGTAGAGATGTAGCTTCCATCACTGCGCTGCTCCCGACACAAAGAAATACAGAAACGTGTTTGTCTTCACAAATCCCCTGCAAGGCACAGCAGCACTCTTACCCTGATCTTCAGGCAGGTAATTCGGGCATCGCAGGTAAGTGCTGTGACTGCAGTCGGGCAGGCCGAGTCTAGGTGGTCTTTGCAGGCAGAGGCAAGCTCTGCCTCCACGCGGGGCGGCTGGATGTTGAGCCCTGCCACGGGTCGGGGTTTTCATGGGAGAGGGAAAGAAAACAAATTACGGGAAGGCTGCAGCAGAAGGGGCCATGCACACCCCCACTATGTGCAGCCTTCCCCTACCCCTGGGCCCAGCAGATCCCGTTTGTGGCTCTTAATAAGTACAGCACCTCCAAGAATTAAGAACTTTCCAAATCTGAACAGGGTAAAAAGAAGAAAGCAGCATGAAATATTTAACACGGGCTGTTTTGACATGCCTTGGTGTAGGTCTTCTATCAGCACAGCCTCGAGGGAATATTACAAGCAGTCCATAGAAATATGGAGCCAGCCTCGATGGCTCACTTACAGGAGGCTTACTGGCAACAAGAGCTCAGACAAAACAACATTTTAGATAATTTAAAATGATGTGTTGAAAGTACCTTATCCCAGAGAAGAAAAAAGAAATGAAAAAGCTGTTGTGTGTAATTAGCAGCTCCCTTTGATGAATCCTTTCCAATACCACCCCCTTTTTGTGAATACGTCACTTCTTGAGGAACGATTTTGATGGAGCCAACATGGACAGAACTTCAGAACAAGATTGCAAGAGAGACAATGAATTGTGAGTGACAGCACCCATTAACCTGGGCCAGAAAACTCTCCCCAATCTGCATTAACTCCTGAAATGCCTGATGCATACTTATAGTAAAGACCAATGCAAAGGGAAACTCAAGTTTTCCTTACTTTAAGATCATAACCTTCAGCATTTATTCTGTTCTTTCAACAATATACACAGTCAGTGCTCAGTACTTATGAATACCCTCTATCCAATTAATACCCCATTAAGCCGCACGCCTGCAGTGACTTTATCCTCAGACCACTGTATGGTAGCTTTTAACTCCATAATACCCCGGCATTATTACCATATTAGACTACAAGGGATTGATCCAAAGCTCACGGAGGTTAATGAGGGCTCATTAAACTTTGAATTAGGCCCTAACTGCTCAGCAAACATGAAGTGAAGTGAAACAGTACGTGTCAGATAAGATGACAGAGGGGGTAGTAAACTTTAGGGCAAAATATTGAATGCAGATCCTGACAAAGGCAGGCAATAACAGGGAATGTGTGCAGAAAGCAGCCGTGGGAGAGAATTATGATTATGTTACACCCGATATCAAGCAGGACAGATTTGTGCCTATATAAATAGATATTGCCTGGTCTGACTCGGATGTGATTTTGTCGTCATATGGTTAGACATAGCATAATATTCACATTACGGCTTTCCTTTAGATTTTAGTTTGGAATTTCAGCTGGAGAGTATGATACTAGGGACTTGAAATCAGTATGACTCCTTCCCTAATTACTGATTAATCAAGAGCTAAGGTTGCTTACATAAAGAGTCATGGGGAGAAGGAGGAAGTCTCATTAGGAACAAGAGGTTAAAAAAAAAAGAAGGGAGGGAGACATTTAACAACTGGATGGATACAGAAACAGAAGAAAAAGAGCTGATTTCCTAATAGCATGTTATACCTGAATGTTAAGTTTTGTATTCATGTCTAATTAAAAAATTACAAGAAAACATTTTAATACTTGCAGATACCACGGGTTATGGCTCAAAAGGAATAATAAGTTTTTTTCTTTTAATGACTTCAGAAATACAGATATGTGGTGTCGTTCTGTCCCTCAGGTGCTCAAAAGACACAGCAGCTGTTTCATAAATTTTGAATTGCCTTTTCCTTTAGCATACAAAAATCTGCGCCATAAACATAACACTGTCTGAAAAATATTCGGTAAACCGAGACAGTTGTTGGAAATGCTTCCTCCGATATTTAAATTCCTCTCTTAACAGGAGTTTCCCTGCAAAAACAGATGCTAACGAATAGTGGTTTTGCCATCAAGCTGAATGTGAATGCTTTGGTGCAGCATTTTCTTTTTTCCATGGAGACATTAGAGGGTGCATTTCCCATCACTGAAAGAAAACTGCCACCTTGCTTCTCAATTCTTTGCTTTCAAATAATAAATAACTGCTATAATCTTCCATAAAAGATTTATGCTCTGATGATATCTGATTCTTCTACTCTAATTTCTTTTTGTTAGATGCAGTTGAATACCATTTACTGGTAAGTAAATTGTGTCATCATTTTGCTGCAAAGCACACCATTGAAAATGTAAGCTGGCCAAACATTTATTTTTGTTTTCCAACTCGCAGAAATCCCTTCAGAGGGCTGTGGGTTAACTAGCAGCACTTTTTAGTGCAGATCCTCAATCTTAATTTCTTCCTCTCTCTCTATGCTTCTTCCCCTCTCTAATATGCTCCCTTCCAGTGATGTAACTTCAGAAATAACTCCGAATAGCTTACAATGCGGTCAGAAACACTGCCTTTTAGCTGCCACACTTTCCACAGTGACCTGGAAATACAGCAAATTGGCCATTTCCACTGCATTTTTCACTGTCCTGTAGTAACATGGGCACCGCAGCTCTACGTGTTTCCCCAGAGGAGTTTCATTAGCAGAGGGGGCTGCTGGAGGACCACCGATTGCTGTTTCCTCTAAAAGGGCAAACCACGGGCCCTACATCCAATCTTTTCACAATACAATGTGTGCCTTTCATTTTTTGGACAGAAACAACAAGTCCACACGCCCTTTCTCCTTCCTTAAACTGCCCCACTTCTTATGACAATAAAATGAGCTTATTTGCTTAAATAAATGTTATAGTTCACAAAGCCTTGAAGCACAAATAAATAAGTCAACTGCAAAACAGCCTGAAAGGACTGTAAACCCAAGTACAGATGCAAATACCTCCTCAGGTCATGTAATGTTTTGATTGAAAGGAGCAGAGATCATGAGTGAAAAAAGGAGTCAGGAAGGTGAACTGTCCCAGTGACACCCGCCAGCAGTATGGCATTTAAGGGTCTGTTAATATTTCCACTAGAAGCTTTTGGTTTTAGTGGTTTATAACTTGAGTCATAGAGACTTAGTCTCCAAAACCTGACCCCCAAAGTAGAATTACTCAGGTAAAGCTTTGCAGGGGGAGGGCACGCTCAGGCAGTTCTTTATGACAAGGCTGAATACTCTGCATGACTTTTTTCCCAGCTCTATCTCATATATACGTGCATATATATGTACACATACGCACATCCCAGAAACCATGCACAGATCTGAGGCAGGGAAGAGACCCCTTATACACATTAGGTGGAAGTTTTCTAAAACATCATCTGACTGGAATGATAGCCCATGCTGCCTCCTCATCCCCCAGCTGCTATCTCCCCACTTGCCTGTCGACATCCAAAAATAAATTAGTGATGAAGCACAACCCCATGCAGCACAGGGCCTCACCAGGGCTGTGCGAGGCTGGGTGCACACTCAGCAGCCCTACATCAATATGAAATGACACCACAAATCACACCAAATTCTCATTTTCACTCTTTTACTAGCTTACTCTCTTTTACACAAGACACTTGAGCTTTGGGCAGAACAGCTTCCTTTGCTTTCCCGTCCAGCCGCTTACTAGCTGAACCCTGCACCGCGCTCTGAAAAGTCACTCACCTTGAAGTTCCTCACCAGCACATCTACCTCATCCTTAATGAAGCATAAACAGCCCCTGCTCTTCCTGGAGGCTTCTTCCACAGAGTACCCACAGTCAGGGTCAGCTGCAGTCAAACACCCCTCATTTCTCCACGGAGAGGAAGACAAAACCTCCTGCACCTGTGGCCAAACCCCCCATCCCTCTTAAAGAGTGAGCTCACCCTGCCCAGCTGGTGCAGGGGCTTTCAGGGGATGAATGAGTTTCTGTTGGTTCATGGAGAGAAAAAAATTCAGCTCTTTTACCTAGTGCCAAAAATATGAAACCAAGGTCTACTAGCTGGCTTTCAGGGCAGGCTTCTGCCTTGGTGTCTGTTAGGAAAAAAGGAATACGATTGCAGGACATATGCAAAGGCTTGGATGTGTGTGTACATCTGGAAGTGTGGTCTCTGTACGCTTGCAATACACGCGGAGAAATGTAAATAAAACTGGGAATCTAAGAAAAATTACAGGCATGGCCAAAGAGGTTGGTACTGCATAATGCTGAATGCTTGGTCTTAATCCAGTACAGCACTATTCGCATCCTTCGTTTCCAGTCACTAAATAGATTCAGAAGAGCCACCGGAGCTACTTAAAGGCTCAAATTTAGGCATGTACTTAAAATCTCTGCTGAACAAGGGCCAAAATGTTCAGTACCATCTGCAGGTACCCAAACTGCCTTGGGCAAAATGTTTCCCTTAATATAATCCAGGGTTTTGTTTGTTTGTTTTTAAGTTGTCTAACTGTTGGGATAGGAGGAAAATGTCCTTTAAATTAAGGAAATTAGCAACAAATATGAATGTTATTAAAAATATGGTAATTATTAAAAATATGGTAAGAGCTACGGGAAAGAACAAATTGCAAAGAAATGGGGCCTTTAATGAAACTGTGGAAAACTGCTGCACATCCACTCTTTGCTGCCCCATCATCTAACCATGGCTTACACCTCTCATCAGTCTGCATTACAGACAGCTGAGAAAGGATTTAGATGGTGACACCTTCATCACTGAAAAATCTCAGCAGTTATAAATAAAACAATTAACTGCAGCAGTGAAAGCTTAAAATTAGCCCAAGAGTAAATTCTTTAAAATCTTAAAAGCTGACATGCGAAATTCCAGGGTGCTGAATTTAATTCTTCAGCGGTGCAGACTAGCAAGAACTTACACAATAGTAAGGAAAGAAAAAGCATGGATGGGTTTTTTGCTTCCTATCTCATTCTAGCCTGATACAGTGAATTTCAGCAACAGCTTAGCTGTCAAGGTTGTATCTGCACCATCATTCTGCAAATCCAAACTCACACCCACAGAGCGCCACTATGTCTTCGGGACTCCATTTCAACTCATCAAGGAAGCCAAGTCCCACAGTAACCTATGACTAATGTGGGTGATGAGTGTTAAATAATGAACTACTGCAGCAGAGGCAGATTGCAAGTTCTTTGTCTCTGTTCGTGTCTCAGCTTTTTTCATTATTGCTATTTTTCTTTGGAAAAGGCATGAGCAAGACCAAAGCTTTTTTCTTAGCAAATTAACCCACTGTTTTTGTGTACACTCTGTCTTTACAGATTTTCAATAGCTTTCATGAGCTGTGTACATTAGCTCTGACTATGCCTTCCTGTCTTTGCCTCTACACATAATGCGAGCCATACTGAGCAGCTATTACAGTTATCTCACTTTCTGGAGAGGATGGGGATGTAATGATATGTTGCAATATGTGCAATGGAGTATTGCAGCTAAATACTCTTTGAAGTGATTCATGAACTATTTTGCAGTATGCCTGGTACGACAGTTCAAGGCAAGGGTTACTTATCCTTCTGTGCTTCCTACATTTCCTGCTCCCGAGGTGAACTTGGAGCAGGAGCTATAAGGTTAAGGGCTGGATGGGGGTGGTGGTGGAGGAATCGACTGAGACCCAGCAGAGAAAGGGAGCTGCTGCTTAGTCCCTGGATCGTGGCGGACAAGCACCTTTGAATCACTGTAAAAACAAGGCTGTGCATTAGCAGACCCAATGCACAGATGTAGCAGCTGAACTCAGACATGAAATTAAGTGACTGAATATAACCATCGACAAAAGATTTCCTAATACTCGATAAAACCCGAGTCCATTATGGGATTCTTCAAATAGCCCAAGGACAGGCCCAGATGCTGATAACCGGAGAGTGCTGCTCATGGCCATGGCAACAGCTCTGTGGTCTTGAACAAAGCCACTCATCTTTTCTGTCTCGGTTTCTTATTTGTGGAAGAAAGACTTATGCAAACTTATGCAAAGGTTGAAAAGATCAGATCCTGTACGGAAAAATACCTCAGCAAAGACTGTACGGATCTAACTTAAAATTTTTATTTAACACGCAGCAGTTGGTGGTGGGGTCACAAATACCTGCTAGTACATCCCACCCCACTGCCTCACGGGGATGCTGAATGACTGCGAAACAACAACAAAAACCATCGTACATGAGGTCAGACTAAGGGTCTGTTATCCCAGTACCCTCTTGGTTTGACTCATTGCACCCCAGATTTTCACTGTCCTCCACTCTTCCTAACTTCTCCTTTTTTTCATGCTTGCAAAATTGGTAGCTACATGATGGCTTTCCTTTCTAGGAATGTATTAGCAAAACCTGACCAGGATTTGTACCAACAGTAGGTAATCATCCACGTACATGGATATAAGTTTTAAGACATGCCAAGCACAAACACTGCTCCTGTAACGATGGCACCTGGAGCCCGACCTGACTTTAACCCATACTATAAACAATCAACCAAAAAAGTAACATCCTGACATTCTGCTTAAACCTGAAGAAAATCAGAAATATTATCAATGAATTTTGAGACTTCTGAAATTTCATGCTGATACTTCCCGATCAAAGTGGGAGCAGTCTCATTGCTGCCAATGGCTTCTGAAAATCTCAGTTTTTATGTTGTGTGGAAAATTAAAAATTGGTTCCATTTCTTCCATGCAACTGGGACTATATTTGATGGAAATTTATCACTTCCAAATCACACGGCATTTTATGATTTAGTGTTGTTTTATTATTTAGTGGGGCTTTTTTCCAGTCATGCTTCTATTCCCAAAGCATCCTGGAAAATGGCAAAATCTCAAGCTGAGATTTTTTAGCTGAACTGGGCAATGGGAGTCCTTGATATTTGTCTGCAAAGTGTCAATCAACTTAAAATCCCAACCTCACTTATGATGGTTCTCCTTGAGTAAGTACCAAGGCCGGGCTGGCAAAATGAAATTCTTCAGTAATGCACTGACAAACTCAGAACCACAAAGCACCAAATTCCCCCTCAGTCTGGATTTGAATGCATAAATAAATAAGGCTCTTGCATTTATTTCTGCTAGAAGATTGTATTATTCCATTCTGCAATTATGGAAGAACGCAGAGCACAGGCAAGATTTAGCATGTGAGTTTTTGCTGCAAGACTTATGTCAGTAGAAAGGCATTTGTGCTCTTGGGAATCAAAGTGAGATTCACCCATTTGTGGCAGGTGTTTTAAGCACTCAGCCTAACAATCTACCCACGCATGGCACTACAGCAATTCAACGACTAAATTAAATCTCTGAATATTAAATTAATGATGGAAATCTAAAATATTAATATATTCTAATTGAATATTCTCCGATAAATTATCTAGGCATTCTCAGCAATTTGATTTTACTTTCATTTCTTAAGGAACTTTCAGCTGCATAAATACAGCTATTAAAGCAATTCAAAAAGGGAACATTTTCTGCTCAGACAAGAGAACTCTAAACACAAAGAATCTAAAAATTTCTTTCATATGATTGATTAAATCATAGAGCCCAAGACAGCTGAATCATTAAATGACTGCTTTCCTTCAGTCCCTCTGGCTTTAGCAAGGACAATATAAATTCCCCATGGGTCTGAATACAAGGAAATACAATATGTATAATTACAGTATAGGCTTGAATGCTGTTGTAAGAGAATTTCAAATGGAGCATTTATGCTGTAGCTGCACTTCTCAATCTATAATGCTGTGTGTGCGTGTGCGTGTAAAGCCCATAAAGCACTGGGCATCTGCTTTCTTCGACCTAGATTCCCAAACGGTATATGCTGGTGTAGCCCCACCAGCTTTGGCAGAGATGCATGAATTTACATCAGGATCTGGCCTCCTATTTCTGTGAAATGCTGGAGATTAAGAATGGTTAATGAATCATTTTCCTGCTAATCTTTCTCTCTTTGGTGTCAGGTCGGTTTGTGGCGTGAAATCACAATCAAGAGTCAAGAGCTGTGCAATCTACACCCTTTAACCAGCTTTCAAGGAAAGTCTGTGCCTCTACAGAGCAATGCAACGTGCACAATGTCCCATTTCCTCTCCGCCGTCTGGGCTCGCTCCTTCTTATCTCTGACTGTCACAATAAGGACCAAATCGCCTAATTTCTGAATTTCAGCTGGTGATGCTCCCAGGGGTACCAAAGATGAGATATACTGAAAGCCAGAATTAGCAATTTTTTTGTTTGTTGTTGTGGTTGGTAAGACAAAAGAAACACCTGTTCCCGTGAAGAACAAGGAAGATCTGGGCCTATTTGTAATCAAGGCTGTCCGTGTCTCTCTCAGGAAAAGTAAGGTCTGATGTCCTTTGGGAAGCATTTGCAAGGCCTTTCCTCAACAAAGCTTCTTGCACCACAGACAGATGCCATCTGTCTTGCAGCTGGGAGTTAACGGATTCCGAACTGCCAATTTCACAGCAGTAGGCAACGTGGTTGATAGAAGAGGCATGAGGGATTTCCTACGATAAAACTACTTAAAACAGTGCAAAGGTGCATGCTGAAATAGCCATGATGAGCAAAGGAAATGGCAATATTGAGGGCTGATGGTCCAAGCCAGCGGGGATTTCGCAGCTCAGTATACCTCATGTGTATCTCCAACACCGGGATTTAAGACTTTTAAGACTTTTGACGCATCCTCACTGCGCCAGGATGGGCTACGGCACACCGATACGCTGTGGAACTCTTGAGTGTGCTATCAACTTTTTTCAGATTAAGTATCCATTTTCACCGTATAGCTTAACACGCGCTAAACCCACCCATGAGTCCACCGCAGGGTTTTCTAGTGCGCTAAGAAGAGCTCTCTGCTCCATTAACATGCACCATGCCACATGAAACCCAACCAATCAACGACACCTCTACTAAGAAGCAACGCAAGTGTCTTCAGGTATATTATATTCCGCCAACTTTCCAAACCACTTCAGGACTTTCTGATTAAATTTACATAAAATGCATCCTTCCCTTTTATTCCCTGTTACACACATTAGATTATTTCTAGTATTCTTGTGTCTGAGATTACCAGCGCTCGGATATGAGAGAGCATGCTGTGCCTGTAGCACGCAATCAAGGCAAGTTTGTAAGAGCATCAAGATCCTGTCTTGGTCATCCTCAGTGGATTTTCATGCCGGTGTAACGAGAACGAACAAGTTGTTTATTGTAAGAGATCTAATGGGCAAATACCGCATTCTTCAGTTCCAACTTTAATAAAGGCAAGCTGGAAAAATTGAGGTCTATGCAGATCAAGGTAGAGACAGGCGGCTCATAAGAGTTCTAGAAAGGTCCTGGAGATAAAGTTGGAAGTTTGGAGCATTCATAAAAGTGAATACAGTTGCAGTGGTTGATAGAGGAGCCCATTATCTAAGTACGCCATGACCAAAGGCCGGTCCTGCACAAGACTGTTGGGTCTTCTAAACGAATGATTTTCATGCAACCCAGTGAGATGGGCCAAGACTTCAGCCTTGAAAACTGACTCAAGATTCTCATTAGAAGCAGCTAGACACTTGCATGTGGATCCAAAATTGAGATACTTTTTGAAGTTCAAAAGAGGATGAAACACAAGATTAGCTAATAGATAATTAGATAATAGATAATTAAGAATTAGCTACACATGTAGCTAAAAAGGATGAGTCAGTGAGAAAATAGATGGTACTCAGCAAGGGCGCAACTATTTAATATATTATCTTAGTTGATCAGTGTGCCTGCATGAGTCA
This sequence comes from Fulmarus glacialis, assembly GCF_000690835.1. NCBI lineage: Eukaryota > Metazoa > Chordata > Aves > Procellariiformes > Procellariidae > Fulmarus > Fulmarus glacialis. The sequence goes on along the minus strand of NW_009185737.1, from coordinate 189,719 downwards.
TTTGCTTGGAGAAGGAGGGGGACTTCATATTGTTTTTGTATTTTTAATAGGCATTTTTATGGACCTCATAGTTATAATAATGAGAGTACCTGACAATTAGTAATGAAATTATCCTCACTACAGTAAAGTATTTCACAGCATGTAAAATATTATTCCTAATACAAAGGTGGAAGTGAAGCACAAGGAAATTAAACCCAAGATTTTCATAAATGTTTGCAAAATAAATAAGCATATATCAATAAAAATTGATAACTCTTTTCTCAGCTCAAAGACAAAACCAAGATTTGCAAAACATTTTTATACCAATAAAAATTATTTTTAGCTTATACATGTCAGATGTTTATTTAAACTCTTTGAAGAATAAGTAAATCTTTCCAGCAGCCAAAACTAATCAGAAATTCCTATAATTATTTTTTACCTATTATTTTTCTGAAATATATTTCCTAGTTAGTGTGGTTGATGCATATGAACGGGCACGGATGTTCCTTTGAAAGAAAAAACCCTGTAATTAACAGAGGTTTTTTTTGGCAGGGATAATGTTGTGACGTCTTCCTTTTTTCTTTTTTTCTAAAAACTTTTTCATTTAATGTATTTTATCAGAATGAAATGGTTTAATGAGCAGAGAATTATAGCTGATCCCAGCTGAACCAGATAGGGCTGCATTTCGAGGTATGTGGCTCCCATCAAGCTACATTCACCTTTGCTATGATTTAAACTTCATTCAGGCACAGCCGTGCTAAAAATACTGACAAGTAACTAATCAACTTCCATAAAATGGAATTTTTACCTTCACAATAGGAAGCAGGAGTAGGAGGGAACCCAAAAGATTTGCCTGCGCATTTCAAATTAGTCTGACCTATAAAAACGCAAACAGCAAGTGGTACTATGAAAATGTACTTCTGGTAGGGCTTTTTGGTTTTTTAATATTCAGATTTTTCATGCCATCCCTTCCTCTCCTTGGAGGTGACCAGAACCAAAGACAGCATAATGGAGGGACCAGTTTCCATTAGTTATACCTATAAAATGTAAGCTCAAGCAGGGGTCTCTGGACCAAAAAAAGTTTGGTGTCCAGGAACTCGCGTCACGTTTGAACATTTTATATAAAGTAGCAGAGAAAACTATTACACATTTCCTTCTGTACAAATGGGATCTGAGCTGTAACTTCACATGTGCACTTCTAGCTCCAGTTTGTGAGCAGATGGACACAAAAATATTCAGCGCCCAGTGAGCAAAAGCATGGAAATCGGATCAAAACTGTTACCTAGATCTAGGAGACAGCAGAATGCTCCAGGGCAATCTGAAGATTATGTGTATGGAAATAATCAGATAGTGCTGGTCTTTGAAGACGTTGATTTGTCCTATTCTGGATAATTAAAGAACAAAGTCTAACATGGGAAGCTGTAATTCCTGCTAGGAATCACCCAAGCTTCACGTTCAGGGGCCAGCAAATGGGCCAGATGCTGCAGATGAGCAGAAACTCAACCCAAGCCTGAAACATCAGGGGTCTCACGCTTAATCAATTTGCACTCTTTGTACGATCTTCCTTGTCATTAAGATACTCTATGTATGTCAGGTGAAAAGGAAAGCAGCCCTTTGTAAGCTGTTTCTCTCCTTCCCACCCCATTTTTTACTTCATCTTCAGTGTTTTCTCTAGCATCTGTATTTAAAAACTGCAATGGAAGATATTGCTGAAAATCTGGGAGCTCTGTGTTTCCATCAGCTAGGTTATCTTTCCAAGGTTACTGGTAGTTTAAGTGATGAATATCAATTCTTCTGTACCTATATAAAATTTATTATTTGTCACTTTCATTAATACTGGAGTTTTTTATTCTTGAGTCCTTCTGTTTCATCTCCAGACTGTAGGTGAAAAAAGTGCCAGAGAGATTTCAGTCCTTATAAATCAACAAATTCGCCACGGTAAGCTGGTGCCAAGTTGTCCTCTTGCTGTCTAGTCAAAGCTCGAAAGAAACCAGCAAGGAGTGGGACAGGGCGTAAGTTCATTTTGCAAGTACTCCACTTACTTTTCACAGTAATTCAGGAATTAATCTAAATCATTAATCTGATTTAGGAAGTTTTTTTGATACATCAGGTTATTCTCCTCTTCAGACATTTCTTCAACTTAGTAGGACAACACATTAATGGGTCAGTGTTGGCTTCCCTCCCTCTTTTTCCAGGACAGACATAAAAACATTTGTCACCTGCTACTTTTTTATTCTTTGTCGTACTTCCCTAATTGCACAAAGAAACAACACCAACAATTCAAGTTTACCCAACACTTGGTGAATTGGGAACATGCACCTTCAGTCATTGCATGAGTCATTGCAAAGTTCACCCGAACTTCTAAAGGACTCAGCAAGCTCCTTTCTTCCTCCCAGACATGGGTTGTGCAGAAGAGTATCAGCTAATCAGTGTGAAACAGGGAAGATGACAACTCATTTGAATCCAGGCACTGTTTCAAGATGACTAGGTGAACTTCCTGAGAAGGTTTGCCAATGACACACCATTATTGCTCAAAATAAGTTCTGAAATTTTATAATTGTTGCCATTTTCTTCCAAGGGAAGAGTTGAAAAAGTCTGCCAGGGAGTTATTTTTTTACAGCCAATCTTTCTACTGCTCCAAAACCTGAAACCAGCACCCGCAAGAGGAATAGCAACATGTATTTGTATTTTGCTAACACTTATCAACAGCAATAATCTATCAACCAAATGTGTCTGTCAAAAGGCCCCTTTTCCCTTCTTTTTCCTTTCCTGTTATCCAATAATCATCACAGAAAACCACATGGGTAAACTTGATCTCAGAGATCATCCTTGTAAAGAAAGAAACTAGCAACATACAGAGGATGAGGGATCCATCTGCAGCGGCGGCAGGCAGCCAACCTCCTCGAGCCCCGCCACGCATCTGTACTCCGGCTCTGCGAAGGAAGGGAAGGATGCAGCACCCCCTCGTCGCTGGGTGTCACCAGGCCCAGCTTTACACCTGCAGCCGTTTTCTGGAGGAGAGCGTGGGCAAAGTGCCATCTTGGCAGCAACGCCAGCGTCTCTTGAGGGACTGGCTGGAAGGAGGCGATTAGGCTGCCGTTCAGCTGGAGGAGGGAAAACTAGGGCAAGTCGCTTTGGAAAAGAAGCGTTTCAGCAGCGTGTAAAAGGCAACTTTTCTTGCACAAGAGAGGAAGAGCAGAGAGCCTGTGCTTCGAGCCAGACTTCCCATGCCATGAACTTGGACCACACCTACTACTTCACTAGACCCAATGCAAGATTACCATTATTATTATTATTATTTCTGTTTCTTTTTTTTAACTTACCCGAACCAGCTGCTGCGGAAAGGGTCCTCTAGAGTTTTCTGGCACGTTGATCGGTGGGATGACCCAGTCTCGCTTTTGCCGCCGCAGGCCGTTGGCGCTCTGATGCTGGCGCCACGGGAGCAGAGTGTCGCTTTGCTGCTGTGCCAGTTCTCCGGGCACAGTCTTCCTTCCTTTTGGCTGTTTTGGAAACAAGAAAGCATAACCAGTTAGCTTGTTCCTCGTTTCTTAGGACTTCCCCCAACAGCAGCGCTTCCCTGTGTGCAAATGGTCACATGTAACTGTGAAAATTATTGCTATTAACATGATATATTTCTGCGCCACAAAGACACAATACGCTTTACTGGCAACTCTGCTGCCACTTCATTTTCACAAATATATGGAGCTGTCATTCTCAAATCAAGATGCCTCCCAGAATATATCGTCTTCATTACACCAGCTGCAGGGAGCTTTAGCGGCACATTGGGGTAAAGAAGTTTCTGCAAATTGCTAATAAATGCAACCTACCAGAACCCAATAAAAGGAAGAGAATTCCTTTACAGCCCATGTCATGGGCCCCATTTTATAGTATGAAGTTACCCTGCTCCTTGGCATTAACAGGGTTACAGTGACCTGCAGTCTGTGGTTCTGCAGACATATCGCACCAAACCAACTCAACCACAACCAGGGGGAGAGTCAGCTCCACGGCTGCAAAGGTGAGTTCGTTCAACTTCTCAGGGCTTCATGAGGAATGACGTTTTTGTAAGAGCTGGGTTTTGAACACATATCCCAAACACACATCTCCCCACGCAGCCTGGGAAGCGTAACACATCTCAGTTAGAAAACAATTTTCATTATTTGGGGTGCTTTTGAGTCCTTTGTGATTTTTTTTAGACTACGGATTCTGGCCATGGCATACTTTGGTGTTGGATGTGTTAAAATGCTGTGGCATAAAAACGGAAATGGTGAGACCATGGTTTGGACTTAAAGAGTCCGGTTCATTATTAGAAAATTTCTGCCTTACAGAATGATAAATCAATGAAATGTAGAGTTGGAGAAGCTCTTCGGAGGTTTCCCAGTCCCAATGCTTAAATACTTTGTGGCCTTCTAGGACTGCAGGCATTACTTCTGGAAAGTCCGCAGAAAAGATAACTAACAAAGACAAGCTTTTTTTACCATATGGTGACCTGCACTCCCACCAGATAATGTTTAAACTTCCATAAATCAGAAAGACTGTAAGCCACATTCTCTTCATTTGAGGTAAGATCCAATGGGAACACTATTCTCTGCATTTTACAATTTTCAGCTATTTTTCTCAAAAAAACCCTACCCAAAAAACAACACCCCAAAACCCAAGAACACCATAGGGAAAACCAGCAAGTATTTTTTGAGGCTCCTGCAATTTTAAGCCACACTCACTTTTAGTCTTCCTCGAAATGTACAAACTCAAACATCCTACAAACATTTGCAAGCAGTTATCCGTAGGCACTGATTTCAGTGGGAATCATTGCTTCGGGATTTATAGTTTGATGTAAATCCATACACTTCAATTCTTGATCTGGAACTGCAATGAAGCAGGCAGTCGCCTAAAAACTAAACAGTATATGAAATCTAAACAGTATATGGAACTGAGTGGTGGTTCCACAGCTGTGTGGACCTTCTGGATGCCAAAAGTTGGACATCGCAGCAAGGACGCCACTCGTACAGCTTGATCATGGCTCCGATCAGTGTTACCTGTGGAGGGCAGACAGCCGCTGGCTGCAATGGTTGGAAGCATTTGTGCAAAAATGCAGCTATTTTTACTGCAAGCCTTAAAAATGAGTTAGTTCCAGTGCTAAATTTTCACAGAACAGACAAATGTGGTCTTTTTCAGTCACACACATAACCACATTTCTCAAATCCTCTCTCACGCTAACTCATGCCACCAAGGTGACTGCTATTTTGTGTTTGCCTGAATGCTGTTTTATACACCCTCAAAAAGCATCGTCACTAAGCTGCTGCAAGATCACTACACCACTGTTCAATATTTAGATGTTGTTCTAAAAATACACACTTAAGTGTGTAATGAACAAAGAAACAGCAAAATGATGTGGCAGTGGGAGACTTTCTTGGGCTATTCAGGATATTGTTGAGCTCATCCTTCCTACGGGATGCAATATGCTATATCCGATAGTTTTCATCTAAAAAGGGTTTTATCACCAGAAAGGTATCTTTTCTGAACACTGATGAAAATAATGTTATCTAAAGAAGATACCCAGAAATGAATGTCAACATGAAGTAGGACTACCAGACATGAGCTACGAAAAAGTGGATATCCCCCCTTTTTTTTTTTTAATTGGCTTGTGATTCCCAAATGGGGATCCTTTGAGAGCAGGTATTTGGATCGGTTTATATAATTGGCAAGTGAGCGTGGGGACAGATTATGAAAGGATGGTCAAATAATTTGTGCTCTGCTGAGTTTACACAGTGGAATGAGTCTGAACTAAAGACAGACTTGAGAATTAACACGAATCCCAAAGCTCCATGTATACTGAAATAATTAGTGTCAGCTCAGCAAGGCAGTACCAGCTTTTTTAGTCTTTATGAAATATTTGCTGGCAGGTAACTAGACAGTGACTGGCTTGCTTGTCACTCTTGATGATGTTTTCCTACATTAGAATAAATCATCAACATGACTCTGAATTTGATATGTAGAATTTCAAAAGCGTCTTGCAACAACAATTTTTTTTTTTAAACAACAGTTCTTTTTTATCTTCATTTGTTGACGATGCATCCTCATGACCTTAATTTCTCTGGTGTTGTTTAAATACGTTGTACATGTTTTCTGCTGTTTAAAAGCTGTGAGACAAATGCAGTAACAAAGTCTGGTGAGTACAAATGCCAGAACTATTCAGACCTCTGACTGAAACATCCAAGAACATCTCTGGAATAATAGCAATTACTAACCGCAAGCCCCAGAAAACTCTCCTGTACTTTCGAGTTTGCAAAGATCTAAAGTTCAACTCAAAAGCAGAATGTGACACCAAATTAAATTAATTATAAAATACAGCTTCCAATTCTGTTTTTGCTGAATAACAGTTTTCACTGAGATAATAACTGCTCCTTTTCTCATGGCCTTACTGGCCGTATACTTTCCAGAATCTCAGGCAGAGATTTTCAAAAGATAAAATATGATAAAATATACCTCTACCTTTTGTAGTGTCATCAGAACACAATCTGTCCATAGTCATTCTCACAATCAAATCGAGCACCTCTAGTGCTACTGCTTTAGAGTAGCTTCCCTCCCGTTGCGTTTGTGAGGTTCCATCACCCTCTTACATACGGCGAAAGGATGATGGGCGTTTGCAGCAAAACAGAGAAGCCAGTCCATGAAACAAGCCCAGTGGAAAATTAAATCCACTCTCCATTCTGAAAATGACATGGTGACATTTCTAATTTGTTACAACAGGATCAAACACCAAGCATGGAACGTGTGAGCATGGTCTTTGACAACAGACAGACAATTAAATGAGGATATAAAATAGATAATTTTGTAATTATGCCTGTCTATTACTTTAGGACATTGATAAGCTAGAGAATTACAGCTGAACCAAAACTGATGAAAACCTTCAAGTTCAAGGAGAAAAAGTGATTACAAAGTGTGGGATGAAGAAAAACAACAGAGGAAAAGACCATGCTGGGATGTAAATCTGTTATGAATTTGGATTCAGTAGGATCTAATGCCTTTGTATTCATATTAGGGCAGAATTTTTTAGAGCTTGCTAATGAAGCGATGTAAAGCGTGCCATGCTAACTGTATTATTGAAAGCCTACATTCTGCAAAGTGGGATCAACACTTTGCTCTGAGTTGTCCAGTATCTCTTCCAATGGGCTTGTGGCCCATAACTGCAACATATGTATGCACAATGCCAATGTGGTCAAATCGTAATGCAGCTATTGTGTCTTCTGCTAATAAAATGCTTCTTTCTCTGAAAAGCACAACTACAATATTCGCTATGAGCAGTTGTAGGACAGGTGAAGAGTCCCTCAGAGACCATCCTCTCTGAGTTTGATCAGGAAGTCACATTGATGAGCTGAGGATTAACGGCAGTACAGTGTGGCAGAATCTACCCTACAATTCCCCTTGCCACTCTTTCGGGGTTTTTTTGACTATCAGTTAAAGTAAATTAAAAACTTATAGGCAAATTTATTTATTTTAGGGTAATCGATTCTTTCCTATTTAGGTCAATTAAAAACAACCGGAAACCTTTCACTGAGATGACAGGTCAAGCTCTAGAAAGCAATGCAAGGTTGAAGGAGGCACAGTCTTATCCGTAAGGATTGTGCAAAGATCTTTCTTCTCAAAGGTTGCTATACAGAAGGTGTGAGGCTTTCTTGAAGTCCATGTCAATGACTTCAATGGCATCTTACAGGAGTAATTTCCAATCCCTTTTCAGTCCATTTAATGATAGTGAACACAACCTGCTGCATTCGGAAGAGGACACGTAGCTAAACCCCTAGGGACTGTCAAACTTTAAAACCAAACAGATCTAGGAAACCTTACTCCAAACTGGTGCTCTGACTAACTCCATTTACACCATGGTGTTGAGAGCTCAGGGAGATTCCTTGTCTGCATTTAGCTCTGGCAATAGAAGGTAAGTCAGAAAAGCCATCTAGCTACTGGCTGTCTATGAGCTCCTGCCACTGTTAGTCCGTGGCTTGTCAGCCTTTCATTTGTTGGGTGACTCGGGCTAAACTCAACCCCTAGTCACGGAAGAAGTCAAAAAATAATCCACTGAAAGAACCGGACATGTGGGATACCTACAGCCCCGCAAGCCCCATCTCTGCTCGTGAAAAGAAGGCTGTAAGCCACTGACTTTTCACTAGTCCACGAATAAAACCAGTGAGTGTGAAGAAATACCAGCTTTCACCTTCCGCTACACTTAGCAGTAGCCAGTCTCGCCAGCTGGCACGTCTCCCCTCCCAGCCAACCTGCCTTTGATATCCGTCAGCCTCTGGCTACAGAGACATCTGGAAGTTATTATCCAGCAGAGCGTATCACAAACCCATTTACATAATATAACATCATATTTTGTGTTCCTGCTTAGCTGAACATTTTGGATCACTCTAATGTTTGGGTAAGTAAGGCACCATTCTCTGCATATAAATAACAGTGTGTCTTAGGGTACGTTTGTTGGAGATTATTAATTTTATAGGCCTCAACCCACAAAACGAAATGCTCTAGATTCAGCACTAAAATATATTATTCTTGCACTTGGAATAAAAAGTACCTGCAATCGGAGGAGAGGTAATAAGGCTTTTATTTCCCAAGTATCAAAATTATTTACGATTTAACTAGTGTTTTATTTATATGCCAGTCTTATTATTTTTACAGGACTTTTAACACTTCACACTAGACATTTTTCAGAAAAGAAGTAATACTTGGCTTGCCTTGTTTCCAGTGTCACTCCTAGGGTTTAACTGAGGCTACGTGTTTTTAATATATTTTTATCAATAGAAGGGGATACAAAGCCACCTTGAGTCCATTGCTCAAACATATCCCCCTTCATCTCCAACATCAATACGTATTTTGAAAACTGGTACCAATTTCTACCAAGGAAAAAAAATCTATTTAAAAATATTTAATCTGAAGCATTTTTGCTTGTTTCCATGGTAGCTGTGGAAAAGACAGGAGAAAATGATATTTACCAAACAGAAAATAAGACAATGAAAATATAGCTTAGTTCCTTAACAAAGGGAACATGAGAGATGAGAGCGCTGCAAAATAAACATTTGCATGAATTCTGTTCTAAGAAGACAACATTTTGCTGACAGTGGAGGACGACTGAGCCCTTTTTTTCCCAAAATGCACCATTTCCCCAGTTTTTGATCTTTTAACAGAGAGAGGTATTTCATTTTGTGTTCTCATACAGTATAATGAAAGGGTTGCAGAACAAAAGGCAAATTTATTTATTTTAGGGTAATTGATTCTTTCCTATTTAGGTCATTGCTGAATTCGACAAAGTTGGAGACTGGAAAAAAATAGTTTTAGGAAGATCAGACCTTTTTATTTTAGACTTTCTTTTATTACAGTCAATCTATATGAAAGTATTCTTTAGGAACTGCACAGGTAAGGAATCCATAATCTGTTTTTCTCCTTATCCACCTTCCAGAAATCTGTTATGACTATCTATATTAGCTCTATTTACTAATAGTTGTAAGCTGTGGTAAATTTAATCAAAGATAGCTTCATGTCACATCCCATTACCATCACGGCATAAATTGCTATTCGTGAATGATTTGTGTCAAAGTGCTCTGAAAACTAGTGTTTTAGCAGCAAGATGTTCCAATGTGCACAGTTCTTCAGCAGGGGCATTAAATTAATGTGTTTGCAGAGAAGCCACTAATTGACAATGAAATGTGATTTTGGCAGTAGACTTCCACTTTAAAGATAATGAACAGTGCTCAGATACAGAGAAGAACCCCCTCTGCTCCTAAAACTATACTAATAATTTCTGGTATAAACAGGAATAGAGGGAACCAATCCTGACAGGATATTTCAAGTGCCAAATCAAGCTGTTTGATCATCATGACTTACAAAAGCAAACAGTGGAATCTCAGCGTTTGTGACCTTTATCAAATCTGGCTACGTACAGTCAGGAATGTTATGTTTGGTTAGGAACTCATTAAACAAAATTACCTCTCCATTTATAGAAACCATACAATTACAGTATAAAACATTTTAATTAAATCAGCTAGTTAAGCAAAAATTCATTACTTTTTTTTTATCAGCTAGCAGTGGGGCTGCATAGAGCAGTTCACATTAGAGTCAATTAGTACGAAAAATTGTCAGATTTGGCAAGTGCATGAGCTTCCAGAACACATCAGCTGACAGGGAAGAAAAAGTTTGACTAAAATCTAGCAGAGTTACTGCCCCCAGAGGAGGAGAATGAGCCACGTAAACACACACGTGCACTGGCTGTGCCAAATGCCCCTCTCTCCCAAGGAGTCTGTGTCAAAGCTGAGCAGCCACCTGTATGTGCACTGTTCCTTGAGAGCTGAAAAATGAGGCATGCATGCAAATCTAAGGTTCTTAGGTATCTGGCTGGCTTTGCAGATTTTGGAAAATTTTATCCAATATAACTAATAAAACGTGATCAGTGTGACTGAGGAATCAAAATGTTCCTTAGCGTTGTAGGGCTGCAAAGCAAGAAAAAAGCTGAAGAAGAATAACAGGTAAAAGCAGGAGATTTTTAAATAGGGAGAACACAACACTCTGGTTTGTAAGTCAGGGAGGAGAAGATCCTTTCTTTACAAAAGGTGCAGCAGGGCCTTTAATGGGCAACTGTAATGCAACTTAAATGCAAAGTTAAGTCTGGACTCCAGAGAAAAAAGACACCCACTAGCTCTCGGCAAAACCCACAAAGTTGCTACAGAAGACTCTTCCTTAAAAAAACAAATACAGGTTATTCTCTTTGATCAGAAAACCTAACAAGGTTAGTGGTCCAGATAAGGACCTTGTCAACACAGACTGCAGCTAACATGCAAGCTTGTGCCTTGAGCCAGAACATGGCTTTTCAGGTGGCTGCTGACCAGGTGATCCCCGCTGGGACAGATGATGTTGATTTCCTGGTACAATTTAATTGAAATTCAGAAATCACCTGAACTCACCCACACCTGTTTGCCTAAACCTTTGGTAAATTATCACCATTTTAAGTTGAAATCTGGTAAGTCACCAGAGCACTTCAATATGCTTTGCTTTGGTACTAGCAGAGTAAGGACACCTGCAGGCAACGCTCGCTCACATTCATTACTGAGCAGACATGAAATGCAAAAGGTATCTCTAAGGTGAGGGATGTTTCGGCTGGGGTGGAGAGGCAGAGCTGTGCTGAAACTTATTCTGTGGTACCACGCCGCACTGATGATTAGAAGTATCTCCTGGACTTCGCACTGCTTTCAAGATTTCAAATGGTGTTCTTCGTCTTCCATTCTCTGGAAGAAGCACATACCAAAGCAGGTACATAAGAAATCCATCTGCCTTTGGTGGAATCTTTTATGGTTCCCACAGGTTTCAAACATCTGTGATACTCTTCTTGTCATTGTCAGGCTCTGAATATTACAAGAGCCTTCAATGAACAGAAGAAGATGACATCACCCACAAAGCACAGCTCTCGATGTACTTTTCTTTCTCATTTTAAGGCTTGAACATCTTATCCCAACATGAAAAGTTCTGATGAGGCTGTTTCCTTGTAAAGTTCCCCACATCAACTTGACCTTTTCACATCCCCTTTGTAAGATCTCATCACACAGTGCTTCTTAGGTAGGATTGTTTAAGAAACATCTAAATTACTGTTGTACTCTAGCTTCTAGTGTTTACAAAAAGACACTTCTACCTTCAAGTTAATGTCATTCTCATAATTGGAAGAAGCCATACACAATGGCTTCAGAACTTTAAGTACTTCTCAAGGGCATGGCTATTAAATTACAGAATACTACATACTTGTTACCTGTTCAGATACCTACAGGACAGGAATAAAGGTGGTAGATCTCATCATATCCTATAAAGTAAAAACCGCTACTGCAGCTTGATATTAGCTTTTGCATTCTGCACATATCTTGTCAAGAAAAATGTATGAAATATCTGGGTTAGCAAGCTGAGTTCTTCTACCCAGATAAAACTTCTAACAAATAATATGAAAAACTGTTCAAAACACATTTCTTTTGCTTCTAGAACTCAGCCTACTACAATTGTTCTTCATCCCAGAAAGAAGCAAGAGCAAACGTACCCCTTAACAAGCCTGTGAAAAATTTTAATCTCATTTTATTTTTCTAAAGCCATGAGGTTCACAAGATACATGAATTAAAATTATCATAATGAATTAAATGTAACAATATTCCTTCTCTTCATAATGTTTGCAAGTAAAAAGATCACAAGAGATCTAAGAGATCACAAGCACCACTGCTACTTTAGCACAAAGTAATTCATTCTGGTACTTCTCCCCAGTGCTAGCGTGCGAGTTTGCCCTTTCAAGTTATCCTTTGGTTATTTCAAGAGGCACTTGAGAAAAGGCTGTTCTTTTACTCCCCAATTCTGGAGTGCACCTAAGCAAGTGCTTAAATTTGAACATGTGAACACATTCAATTTATCTCCATTTGCATGATGAAATTTAAGTGTGTGTTTAAAGGCTTTGCTGGATGGAGACAGTGTTTGAAATCCCACTCCTCACTGGTGGTAAAGACAGCCCGCTCAGCCCACCCTGCCACGCTGGCCACCCGCACCAGGCTGGTTCCCCTCGCCCCTCCGGCCAGCAGTGCCGAGAGGGCAGAACGTGACGCGGCTGCACTACCACAACCACGTCCAGCGAGCAAGGACCTGGCCTCCAGAGGTCCGGAGGAACCGAAGCCCTTCTTCACCCTGAGCTTGTAACTACCAAGCTCGCTGGGCTGAAGAAAAGACAGGTGGGCACCTGCGGCACCGAAAAAAAGGTTTCTTTTAATAGATGTGCCTGCATGAAGCAATTTTTGTCTTTATTCTAACTCATGTTTACACACAACTGTCAACGGATTACCACATCAGTGAAGGTTTTTTTAGGAGATTCAGTCCAAAATATTTTTTGGAAGTGGCAGTCAGACTTCAGCAGTTAACCACAAAGAATGTGAAACCAGAGGTCAAAGGCTTTGATCTCGCAAGGGCAAGGCACACATCACAGGCAGGCAGTACGCAGCAGTCCAAGGGTTTTGTTTTATCAGAAAAAACTTATTTCCACGTAGGCAGTTCAATCCTTAGGACTTCTTTTTGTTTGAAGGAAGACAGTTCTGCAGTGAATTTCACTGACGGATGATCTTTCTAGTATGGCTTTGAGCCTGACCCTTGGTAAGATGCTGACTATTTAAGAACTAAATGCAGCAAGTGCAGCACTTGGAAACTTCCCATAGTGGGCTGATTTTCCAAGGCAATGAGCACCTGTATGTCATATCTTATCCTGGTTTCAGTGCAAGGCAATGTGATTCAACACACCTGAAAATCAGGCCAAGTAGTGTTTTCAAAAACAGCACTTTCATCTCACGCGATGATTAAATGCTAGATGTTCAAATTCACTTAAGCATGAGGTCAGACAAGGTCACCTGATGCATCTTCATTAGACTTCCACAATTAACGTGAGCAGTCTCACTGGTAACAATTATATGATATTAATTTATCAGTCATCCGCTTTCTGATCTTTTCCACTAATCTGAGTTGTTAAAACCCCAAACAATGTCTCACAAGTTACCTAAAGAAAACAGAAATCTCTGACTGACTGTGATCCGTCAAGGCCTTGTTTCACTGATGAGGATATAGAAATAAAAATGATGCCAGCTGTCATTTTACTGGACTTAGTTTCTACCTTGGATCCCCCCCAGAGGCAGTCAAACAGGACAGCCCCAGCATAACAATCCAGTATTTAAAATGTCCATAAATATGTCCAGAAAAAGGCAGGATGACAAATACAGTCTCATTTCTTCAGCCCCTCTCTAGGGATAACACAGTTTGACAGGGCAAACTCCGTTACCCTGACGCCATATATAGTAACTCATCCCAATGCAGGGGAAGGAAGGAAAGGGAACAAATGCAGCGGCTCTTTTTCCCCATTTCTTCCAAGCACACCCACTTGAGAGCATCAGGAAGACCAGGAGCGCTGGAAGCACAGCTCCCACTTAAGCTGTCATTTTCTTCCATCAAGGGAAGGCTACATCTTCATCGCTCCCAGGCCCCGTGCAGAGCATCCTGGCTAGCACAATAACCGAGGTCATAAACAAGATGAGTGCTGAATAAGCCTTTCCTTGCCCTGTATTTGTGATCAGCAATAAAAGGCTGTACTGGAATTTAAAATCTCAGCCAGGTAAAATGCCAGAGATGATTATTTGAAGGCTTTAAATAACCCCCCCACCCCGGCTGTAAGAACCAGCTTTTCACATTCATATTGTACGGCTGTGGACTCATACCTGGGTTATGAAAGAAGCCCAGAAAAAAATGAGACACAATAAAACACAAGCTGGGCTTAAGCGAGAATTGATTTTTGATAGTAGTTCTCAATGTTTTAAACACTAGCTGCATAACCATGTATTTGCAATATTTTAATTGCACAATTCCCAGTGATTTAACATTGCAAAAATTTCCATACTTCCATGCTCAGAATTTGAAAAGCTAAGACAATCAGAAACTTTGGTTGACATAAACAGGATTCAAAGAAAACAATTTTTTTTTTCTAAAATAAGCCACGGCAGCAGATGACTGGCATCCTACATACACTGATATATCCTGTATCTCCAAGCTCTTTTGCTGTGAATTCCTTTCTATGCTATATTTCTATGATCCTAATTTTAACTCATGAGGTGAGAACTACAGAAAAATACATAAACTAATAAAGAAGAAAATTTGCCAGACATGCCTTAACATGCTTAGACACATATAAGCACTGAAAAATAAAGAAAAGATCAATATGAAAGAGTGGGCCAGAACTTCAGATGGGAGAAGCCAACACGGGTAGTGGAGGAGGCCGATCAGCAAGGAGTGACAAGGAAGAGCTTGGACTGTTCGGACACAGAGGGTAGTGTGGGAAGTGAAGGACAAATGGTACATACTCATCCATGTACTTAGGAAGACTTGAGTTTCTGCAACTAAGAAACAGAGGACAGTCTGAAGACTGAAGTCTTCAGCAACGTAACTGTTCACAAACATAATCTTCATTTTTAGACTTTTGGTTGAATCAATATCCAACTGGTAGAAAGAATAGCATGCACTCTTAGGAAAAAAGACATTGCACTGCTAATGCCAGGTAAGTAAAGTCTGGCTTTACCTTGTTTTCTTCTGGAGCATTATTCCATTCAAGTTTATCTTTCATAAATGCTGACACAAGCTACAAGGACTTTATATTATTTCGTAAAAAACTTTTTTTCTTTTATTTTCTTTCTTTCTCTTCTTCTTTCCAAATTAACCCCACAGGTCCGATTGATACTTTCAATTGCAGTAACAGGCAGCCAGACAAGAACAGTACAAGAAACTTTATCTTAAGTATTTATTGTTATGCTAGAATATCACTCAGTTTCCTCTGGGGTAATTCAGCACTCCTGTGGGAAATATGTGACCTCATTTGCATTTTCTAATTGAATTGCTATCAGGTTTCCTGCAAGACTGAACAAAAAACGTTCCTAGAGTTACTAACATCACTTGTATTAACCAGAAAAAAGTTTACGTTCAAGTGTTTGCTGGGGAGGAGGGGAAAATGTATGCTTCATGTATCATAAAATACATTTTAAAAATATTTACCTTCTTGGCTATCATTTCATCCTACTAGCATTAAACTTTAATGTAGTAGTTAGAATTCTTTCATTACAGTGGTTACCAGTGAAAATTTGCAGATTTGCCCAGGTTATTCAGTCATCTAAAGCAATTAGCACATTTATAAGGCCAACACTATGAAGGAGGGGAACCTGTCATTGTATTGGGTCACTCACCATTAAAATGCCAGCTTGCTCCGAGAGTAACGGCACAGCTGTGGGATGTGAGGCACAGGTATGGACACCAAAACCTCAAATTTTGCAATGAAAGCACACAAGGGGATGACTATCCCGACAGGAGCCATCCTGAACTAATCTGTCACCTTGAAAAAATTGCTGGCCACCACCAAAGCTCTCCCAGCCCATTACGCAGATTTCCAGTCTTATATAGTAAATAAGATCCTTAATAGTAAAGGATCACAAATCCAAAGGATCATGTATTGAGGGGTTTATCCTCTGTGCCCTCCTGTCCATTTTGCAGGCAGGCTATAGGAGACTGGGTTTGCTCCCCCCTGAATGCACCAGGAATTTGCAGCAGAGCAGGGACCTCACTTCTGGTCCCCCACGACCTCAGCCAGTATCCCAACAACATCGACTTCTATAACTTTTATTCTGTATTAACCTCCATAATAAACCAAATGTCTAACAATGGCTACTCCAGAAGGGTTAATCATGTTTTCATGAAGCTTTAATCCATGGATAATTGTGAACCAAATTCTGATTTATCCTTTCAGAGGTGATTCAGAGGGGCAGCAAGCTTCCCGTCACGCAGTGGGGCTGCCCCAGAGGAGGGCCACCAGTCATGGAGAAGCCTACAGAAAGACAGAGGATGGGCGAGCAAGGCAGAAAGACTTTTCTGTGCTCTAGGTGCCAGCAAACAGAGATCAGTAGGTGCGGTAAGGCAAATTTCATGCCAATTATTTTTAATGTCTGGGAACTGTTCAGCATTTTCACAAAATCAGTCACAAATTTACAAAGTAAAATGGAAATGGATGTATGTGCCAGAACAGCGAGCTGGTCTCTCTCCTGCTCTCACATCACTTCCTCCTTTCTCTCCCGTATTTGCCATCTCCATATCCTGAATATAACACAACAGTCTGAAAGGTCTTTAAAAAAATTATGTAGTTCTGCTTGAGTCATATTATACTATACAAATCCAAATATGAAATCTGTTTCTAGTAAAAGGCATGAAATGTAGTATATTAGGGTCATGGCCTGAAACACATTGAACTGGATATTGTTAGATTTTGGGGTTTTTTTTAGCATAAACACTATTATTTTTAAAAATAATCTCATAATCGTATCTATTTCTTTAGTAAACAAAGGATTATTTTGCTTGCAAAAAGCACAGGCACAAGTCGGATGCCTACTATAGGGACCCACAATAAAACTGCTTATGACCTTGTCATTAGTCTTGTTTTCCGTATTTTTCCAGCCTCAAACTACACACTAATAAGGCTTTTAGAAAGAAGGGATATGAATTTTGAAAAGCTTAGCTCTCTCTGTTTTGAACCAGAGTTCAGCTTACATTAACATTAGATGAATTTCCAACCAAATATTTTTACTAAAACAGAAATGTGTGCTTATTCAGTTTTCTTTCTACTACACTGAGAAGAAATTTAAAGCAGTATATAAGACACCTAATTTTGTTCCTTCAATATTTAATTACTTTTAGAAGAAAGCAGTATTTCTTTGGTTAGAAAATGGCAAATACAGTTGACATAACAACCAGGGCTGTGCTGGTTAAGGCTGGGATAGAGTTACTTTTCTTCATAGTAGCTAGTATGGGGCTGTGTTTTGGATTTGTGCTGCAAACAGTGTTGATAACACAGGGATGTTTTCGCTACTGCTGAGCAGTGCTTACACACAGTCAAGGCCTTTTCTGCTCCTCACCCCACCCCA